>NC_143029.1:52602500-52902500 GCF_057628025.1 Oncorhynchus mykiss
CAGAAGTTCAGTGAGGATCTCTGAATGATCCAATGTTGACCTAATTGACTAATGATGATAAATACAATCCACCTGTGTGTAATCAAGTCTTCGTATAAATGCACCTGCACTGTGATAGTCTCAGAGGTCCGTCAAAAGCGCAGAGAGCATAATGAAGAACAAGGAACACACCAGGCAGGTCCGAGATACTGTTGTGAAGAAGTTTAAAGCTGGATTTGGATACAAAAAGATTTCCCAAGCTTTAAACATCCCAAGGAGCACTGTGCAAGCGATAATATTGAAATGGAAGGAGTATCAGACCACTGCAAATCTACCAAGACCTGGCCGTCCCTCTAAACTTTCAGCTCATACAAGGAGAAGACTGATCAGAGATGCAGCCAAGAGGCCCATGATCACTCTGGATGAACTGCAGAGATCTACAGCTGAGGTGGGAGACTCTGTCCATAGGACAATAATCAGTCGTATATTGCACAAATCTGGCCTTTATGGAAGAGTGGCAAGAAGAAAGCCATTTCTTAAAGATATCCATAAAAAGTGTTGTTTAAAGTTTGCCACAAGCCACCTGGGAGACACACCAAACATGTGGAAGAAGGTGCTCTGGTCAGATGAAACCAAAATTGAACTTTTTGGCAATAATGCAAAACGTTATGTTTGGCGTAAAAGCAACACAGCTGAACACACCATCCCCACTGTCAAACATGGTGGCGGCAGCATCATGGTTTGGGCCTGCTTTTCTTCAGCAGGGACAGGGAAGATGGTTAAAATTGATGGGAAGATGGATGGAGCCAAATACAGGACCATTCTGGAAGAAAACCTGATGGAGTCTGCAAAAGACCTGAGACTGGGACGGAGATTTGTCTTCCAACAAGACAATGATCCAAAACATAAAGCAAAATCTACAATGGAATGGTTCAAAAATAAACATACCCAGGTGTTAGAATGGGCAAGTCAAAGTCCAGACCTGAATCCAATCGAGAATCTGTGGAAAGAACTGAAAACTGCTGTTCACAAATGCTCTCCATCCAACCTCACTGAGCTCGAGCTGTTTTGCAAGGAGGAATGGGAAAACATTTCAGTCTCTCGATGTGCAAAACTGATAGAGACATACCCCAAGCGACTTACAGCTGTAATCGCAGCAAAAGGTGGCGCTACAAAGTATTAACTTAAGGGGGCTGAATAATTTTGCACGCCCAATTTTTCAGTTTTTGATTTGTTAAAAAAGTTTGAAATATCCAATAAATGTTGTTCCACTTCATGATTGTGTCCGACTTGTTGTTGATTCTTCACAAAAAAATACAGTTTTATATCTTTATGTTTGAAGCCTGAAATGTGGCAAAAGGTCGCAAATTTCAAGGGGGCCGAATACTTTCGCAAGGCACTGTACCTGTGGCGCTGATGTTTAGGCCGAGGTATGTATCGTTTTCTCTCTCTCTCTTCATCCGACAACTCACCTCTAAAATGCAATGACACATGACATCAGATCCGTGTGGGAGGGAATAAGTGTTGAAATAGTGTGGTAAAGAATGAGTGTTAAAACAGAATCCCTCCAACTGACTGGATTCATTCTTGACCGTTAAGCTCCCAGTCACCTAAAGTTAATGGTCCAGCCATTACAGGCTGCCTCCCAGCCAGGACAAATCTTTTCACCTTCTGCCGGCATTTTTAACATGCTTCAGATTCACCACAGACAGCAGTCGAGATGTGAACACTGCGATAACAGTACCAACTGAAACCAACAGTAACAATGGGATTACATGGAGTCTTCTCATGTATCCCCTGCAAAAAAAATTTACAAGTACAAACCGAATCTGAGATTTTGTGTGAGAAAAGTTGAGTACGACTGCGATACGACTGCTATACAGTGTTTGACTCTACGGCCTGCATAACATGATTTGTCTGGAATGCGAAGGTCCATCGGTCTGGTAATAGAGAGGTGTCTCCCTGATACAATATCTGCACCCCACAAATGGTACTTTATTCCCATATGGTTCTGCTCAAAAGTAGTGCTCTACAGATGTCGGATCTTAATTTGATCACCATGTTGCAGGAGAACGCAGGAAATGCAGGAAATGTAACACTTGCAGTGTATTGAGGTTGAAAAAGGCTTCTGGAGTTTGTAATTTCCACTTTGGAATTTCAGACTTTATTTTCCCTTACTAAAATGTTTTTTTTTATCAACCCCACAAAAATATCCATTAATTATAGTCCACATAATAATTTAAATGTCCTGTTGCTGCAGCATTATTTTCCCACTGTAGCAAAATCGCTCAAATTAAGATCCTACGTCTGTGAATCGTGAGTAGGTTGCCTTTTGGGAAGCAGCCAATGTCTGCCTTGGTTGGTGAGAAACGGCAGACTAAATGCACAATGGACTAGGAGAAGAGAATGAGCTTGAGGATCTCATGATAAAGCCCACAGTCTCCATAGGGACAATAGAACTGTCATAGCATTTACTCACTTGTGATTAACAGTATTTTGAGAAGCTCTCATTAATAATGCAAAGACAATTACTGAATTACACTTTAATGTCAGATTGTATACTTAGAAAGGGCAGTACGGAAATTCAATGTAGCCCTATACTATTTAATAATGTTATAGACTGACTGGATTCTCATTGTTATTTTATGAGAGGAGGAATTCAGTGATGTGTGTGACTGTGACAAACAGGAGAGATTGAGTGCCAACATTTGTTTGTTGGGCGAACAAATGGTGACAAACGATGGCAAATTGGAGTGGAGCCCCCCCGCTGAGCTATAGTCTGCCAACTGGGATCACAATGGAAGAGGTACGAGGGGAACATAAACACAGGCACACACACATACACACAATGCTATCCAAATGAAAGGGTGGAGTTGGGGGTGGAGGTGGGGGTGGGGAGGTGGGGGGGTGGGGTTCAATGCAGCATGGCATATATACACACAGCTCTCACACACAATAGAGGATAAAGGGATAAGAGAGCATATTCATTTGAAGGGACAGAGACACACACAACACACACATCGATGCATAAACGCTCACACAGGACCGTCTAATCCCATGTTTAAGATGAAAGAGTGTGTGCTGAAGAGCATATGCCCTAAATCCTATAAATCTATAAAATAGCGACAGATGTCAACAGAGTTCCCTGTGTTTCTGCCTCTGATCTGGAACCCTGGGAAAAATCACGTTCTCTACACCCTCTCATCCAATCCCATTCCCAACTCCCATACCATTCCACGTGGGCAAACTCAGTGAAGTTCAACAATGGGCATAGACTAGATCAGGCCTCTCCAACTCTGTTCCTGGAGAGCTACCCAACTGTAGGTTTTCACTAGGTTTTCAACCCCAGTTGTAACTAACTTGATGAATTAATCTTATAAACCAGCTAATTATTACAATCAAGTGCACTAGAAAAGGGTTGGAATGAAAACCTACAGGATGGTAGCTCTCCATGAATAGGGTTGGAGAGCCCTGGACTAGGTAGATACGGTAGCCAGAACAAACCAATAAAAAAATAGATTCGGAGGAGCTGCAGCCCATTTCTGAAAAGGGGATTCAATGTAATTGTCCAGAAAAAAAACAACGATTTTTAATTTCCCCAGAGATGCGCTTTGCCAACTTTGTTTGCCTGCAGAGACCCGTGTCACGGGAAGTGCCAAGTAGCTATCCGCACATTGTTCCTCTATTGGCGATGCTGTATCTTCTCTCTTCAGACGCCATTAGCATTAATAATGTCTGGCTAATTAGCAAGACGTTTGGGTAACAACCCCTAAGGAAGATTCTGAACAATTCTTTGTGTTCAAATAGTATTTTATGGCATGCCTATTTTTAATGTCTCGAAAATATGTGTGCTGCACCTGATTGAGCTCGCCTGGCAGCCTGGGACAATGGAACCAATGGAATAGTCCTAAAGGTGCAAACCCCAAACCTCGCCCATCTTGCACTGAAGGCAGGCTCGTTCCAATGCTCAAAACTTTCCAAAGAAAACAGATACTATTTGAACCCAGGTCTGCTTTGTTTGTGTATCTATGCTTTATCTACAGGTAACTGCCAAAATAATTAAATCACTTTAGTAAAAAATTTGGGATACAAAGTATATTGAAAGTGATTCCACACAGGTGTGGTTGCTGAGTTAATTAAGCCATTAACATCCCATCACGCTTAGGGTCAAGTATAAAAATGCTGGGCAGACCATTATTTTGGCTACCATGGCTATGCTCCCATAGGATGACAATGTCCCAATCCACAGGGCACGAAATGGTTTGATGAGCATAAAAGAGAGTTCCAGCCACTTGTAGAATCTATACCATGTTGCAAGACACTTTATGTTTGGCGTTCCCTTTGTTTTGGCAGTTACCTGTATATGACTATCAGGGTATCTCTGGCACACAGAGAACATCCACCAGGTCTACCTCGCTCTCCTCCCAGGCCACCAACACAGACAAGTCATTGTGTGTGGGCACAGATGAGATTTGCATGCATGTTAGACTGGATTACACACCCAGGCTCTGAGAACCGGGACCCCTGGGGTCCCGGTTCCCCTCTATTTCCCCTCGCTGGTGAGTTCAGGCCGGGCTAGAAAGACAGCTTCCCTCCCTTCAACGCAGAACTTCAAACGAACCTCAGCTTAATTGGCCCAGAAAACATATCAGATATAACATTAAATTCTCTGAGTTTGGGCTTTTTAATTATTTTGAGCTGTCTCTGCACTTTATTGAAAGTAGCATTGAGACTTGCTCAAAATGATCATGCTATGCCAACCCTTACAGATCTATACTGATACCCATTAATTCAAGGTTTAGTGGGGAGAATGACAGTGTTGAAGGGGGTAATCCTTGAACTGATATGTATATTAACTACTTTAATCCTTGAACTGAGGATACTGTGTCTGAGAGGGTGGAGATAGGCAGGCCGACAGGGGCACGTAAAGCTCCTTAACTTAAGGATGTCTAGGGCCTTACAGACAACATGGTGCCTGCTACTGAGTACTGTACGTCAAAAGTCCCCTATCTAGTGTAATTGAGACAGGAAATGTCAACCAGAATATACAACTTGATTGACATATGCAACTTATGGGATAAAAAAACCTGTAACATGGTTATATGGACGTTTCGGGACATCCTGCTTGAAGATTTGTGAGGAACATGTTTTTTTTGGTGGGTAAATTGTGCCCATTTTACAGTATGAAAAGCAAAATGTTGACTGTTGTCTCAAAGATTTAATGTAATGTGTGGGGTATTTTTGGAGACAAAAGTCGGTCTAGCTTTAAATTACGTGCTGGGCCCAGTCAGGTCTTTGACACATTCACCCACTGTCCTGCTGTAAGACCATTGTAACAGGTTGCAATCCAATCCTGGTCTCCAGCATGGGAACAGAAGAGCGGGAGTCTCAGGTTGGACTACTCCAAATCATCTTGGCTCTGACACACACACACAAGCTTTGCGGGTCCATCAACCCAATTTAAATACCTCTCACACTTTACAGTAACCTGTGGATCATGAGAGAACCTTCGTAAATCAGCAGAACGTTGATAACCGACTTATTGACGTTTGATTTAGTGTCCTGTAATACTTTGTTTGAAGTGAGCAACCTGCAGCCATTGATAACACATGCAGGCTTAATAATGTAAACACAAATGTGTTAACACTTTAATTATTATTTATTTTTCATTTTACCTTTCAAGTCAGTTAAAATCCAATTCTTATTTACCATGACGTCCTAGGAACAGTGGGTTAACTTCCTTGTTCAGGGGCAGAACGACAGATTTTTACCTTGTCAGCTCAGATCTAGCAACCTTTCAGTTACCAATGCTCTAACCACTAGGCTACCGGCTGCGACACTTAGGGAAAATCGGGAAAACTTAGTGAATTATCACAGCTAAATCAAATAAACATTACAGACGTGTTTAAAGTATACATGTCCTTTAATCTTTACATTTTTAAAACAACACAAATACATGAAGTTTCAAAAAGTCCAGTAACGCAATTACATTGAACATTACACAGGGCTGTGAAGAGTGTAGCTTGTTCCTGAGGTGGTGGACGAATGGTTCTTGCCTCTCTGCCTGCTGGAGGTACTGCATGTTGGTCCCATCCTTAAAAGTATCAACTAAGAAAGTTAGCAGATCTGGACAAAGGCATTTCTGTGCTGTGCCAAAAATACTCTAAATGCATAGATGGGAAACTCCATTCGAGTCGTATTATTATATTAATTTACAAATCTCAGGACGTGACGATGAAACTTGGCTGTATCTAGGGGGATTTTAATTTAGCTGAGCCTGCTAGCTAGCTAAATTTCGTTAGCTAGCTAGCAATTGCTATGAAGTCAACATTTTTTTTTAAATAATGATTGAGGTAGCTATGTAAATCTAACTCAAAACTGAACTACTACAAATGAATATAAATGAAAATAAATAAAGATTAATTGAATAGTTTTTCGCTGTCCAGTGGCACCACAAGTGGGCACATGTGTGCTCACTGCGCTACAGAAATACTGCTAACCATACGACAGTGCAGGGCATGCTCACGGAATTAAAGGGAAACTACACACAAAAAAAGATTTCAACAGATTTGAAAAGGTCCTACCAACATTTTTGCTGTGCACTGTACACTTTGGAGTGTGTGTCATCCAGAAGCACAGCATTTTGGGGAAAGTCAGGTCCAATATTGGCTGTGCACCCAAGAAGGTAAGAGGTTGGGCCATCCTAGACATGTTTTAGAGTAATATAATATATGCAATTTAGCAGACACTTTTATCCAAAGCGACTTACAGTCATGCGTGCACACATTTAAGTATCGGTGAGCCCGCTAATTGAACCCACTATCCTGGTGTTGCAATGCTCCACCAAGATACATGACAAGGTTATAAATGCTTTGTGAAGCTTCATTTTAATAGAATTCATAAAGCTTCTATTAAGCAGTGCTTATGCCACCCGTTATAAAGCACAGGTTTATGCCATATTTGACAAAGTGGGTTATAGCACATTTGACTTAAAGCACATTTGACATCGGTGGTTATGTCACACAGTTATGCCACGTGTATAGAGCATGACATACGGTTATAGATGTTTATGAAGCCTTTATAAGCTGCACGTCATTTCAAACGGGACCCAAAAGTAATATCTCCGATGGGTGAACTCTACACTGACTCACTGAGTTTAGTTTTGTGTAATAGCAGTCCATTCTAGCAGTCTCACACCGTACAGTACTTGCATGACTGTGTACACTTCATACCTGTGTGTATTGCATGCAAGTGTAGCCTACAGTATGGGACCAGTGTCTGTTTATCGCTGTGTCTGTTGTATGCCTGTGTGTTGTGTGTGTGTGTTATTGCACACAAAATATCCCACAATAAAGCACCACATCAGTATAATATATTATATTCTATGTTCAAATGTATTCGTCCCTCTGAGCATAACCGTGAATAGATAAACGCAGCCTTGTTTAAACGCCAAAAGCCCCGCAGTGCATTGCAGCCCTGAGGATTATGAATGAGAGCGGGCTTATTATTGATCCCTGGGTAACCTATGAAGCGCTAATAATTTGATAATATCCTTCCACACACACTGTTTTAATGACGTTAATGCTCTACTGCGGATAGCTCTACAGAAACATCCACGACCGTGCACTTACTGTAATATCCACTGGGAATTTTGAGGGGAGCTACATTCTCAGTAAAGACTCAATCAAATGCAACATGAGGAACACCGGTCATGCCCCTTTGGATGTTTCGGCTTAATTGATTCTATTCGTATGTCCTGGGGTAAGAGGCTATCGATTTCTGCCGCTTTTGTTTTGACTTTGTTTCCATGGTTGAAACGGTCTTTTGCAGGCAATGTGTCACCTTCTGACCATAGTTCTGTTATTTTATCTTTGTTTTAGTATGGTCAGGGCATGAGTTGGGTGGGCAGTCTGTTTGTTTTTCTATGTTGGTT
This sequence comes from Oncorhynchus mykiss, assembly GCF_057628025.1. Classification (NCBI taxonomy): domain Eukaryota; kingdom Metazoa; phylum Chordata; class Actinopteri; order Salmoniformes; family Salmonidae; genus Oncorhynchus; species Oncorhynchus mykiss. Next base: position 52,610,413 of record NC_143029.1, read on the forward strand.
TTTGAGTTCGGCCTAGTATGGTTCTCAATCAGAGGCAGCTGTCAATTGTTGTCCCTGATTAAGAATGATTCTCAGATAGCCTGGGTTTCACTTTTGGGTTGTGGGTGTTTGTCTTCCGTGTTAGTACCACACGGGACTGTTTCGTTCATTTCACGTTTATTGTTTTGTATTTCGTAGTGTTCAGTTTATGTAGTAAAATAAACATTATGGACACTTACCACGCTGCAAATTGGTCTTCCGATCCTTCTCGCTTCTCCTCCTCATGAGAGGAGGACGAGATCCGTTACACAATGTTGTGAGGTGAGATGGGAGTGCCTGTTACAGGTATGTTTGTTTTCCTTATTAGATACTGTATCTCATCATTGCTGAGGAGTGGGAGGGTTGAGGTGCTGCATCCATCCACAGCGCCTTTGGCTTTTGGAATGAGGTGCTAACATTTTCCTATTTCCTATAGTTGTTCCCTATTTCATACGGCCCACGAGTTGTTCCAGAACATATGACCTGGGCTGGGAATATGTTATGGAGAGAATCTCTAACTAGCGCCCAGAATATTTCCTGGTCAAGACACACGATCAGAAAAATAGGGTTTGATTCCTCTTCTGACATGTTGCGTTACTAGATACAGTACATGCATTAGGCAGAGAGACATGAGTAAAGTTAATATTTACTGGGTAGAACTTGAACACGACTAAAGGTTTAACCCTTCATAGGACATTGTCATAACAGATGCCTTATTCTACATAATATTCTGCATCAAAATACTAGACTACATTTACTTCAGAAAATGACATCCAATCACTGTATTTCACCTCAAAAAGCAACACGACACAGATGTCCAATTCAATCCAATTCTCAATAGGTATACCTACTAATTGGCTGAGCAAAAGGCCTGAATGGATTTCAATTGGCAATGTACTACAAGTAGCAGTATCAATGAACCAGGCGTCCAACCAAACACAGGCTATCCCCCTGGGGTATTAATTTTCACAAAGGCACAGATATGAGTGTATGTGTGTGGAGAGCTGAGCCGGGGAGTGGGTGGAGGCGATTGATTCAATATCTGAGGTTGTGCCGCAGAATACAGATTCAGATTCAGATTCACGCACGCACACACACACACACACACTCAAGCGGCTTATGAGTTAAGGCAAATATACATTTGGTTTGTATTCGTTGATAGTGAGCCATGAACCCTCGCTGCCTCTCTTATTTTCACATTGTAATATAATCATCAGTAGCCTATACTGCAGGGCACTGGTCAATAGAAAATAGATTCATGTGTACAGGATTCCTTCCTAAGCTAAGCCCTTTAAAAGGCACTTTTGTTGCGCTGAATATAGGCTTGTGTGTATATCAAGGCGTATACACTGACTGTACAAATCATTGCTCTTTCCGTGACAGACTGACCAGGTGAATCCAAGTGGAAGCTATGATCACTTATTGGATGTCACTTGTTAAATCCACTTCAATAAGTGTAAATTAATGGGAGGCGACAGGTTAAAGAAGGACTTCTAAGCCTTGAGATAATTAAAACATGGATTGTGTATGTGTTTCATTCAGAGGGTGAATGGGCAAGACAAAATATTTAAATGCCTTTGAATGGGGTATGGTAGTAGGTGCCAGGCGCACTGGTTTGTGTAAAAAACTGCAACGCCACTGGGTTTTCCACGTTCAACAGTTTCCCGTGTGTCAACCAAAGGACATCCAGCCAACTTGACACAACTGTGGGAAGCATTGGAGTCAACATGGGCCAGCATCCCTGTGGAACGTCTTCAACACTTTGTAGAGTCCATGCCCCGACGAATTTAGGCTTTTTATGTGGGCAATATTAGGAAGGTGTTCTTAATGTTTTGTACACTCAATGTAGACATCAATGAATGAAGTAACCATCCAGGCAGACATTTCAAAGATGTCAAATGGATAATCCTGGCTGATCATAATCTCATGTTGTGACCCAACAGTTGATACAGTCACAATATGGCGACTGGCTGACCTGATCATTACATGCTACAAGGATCCTTCTAAGATCTTTGTAAGAACCTAATAAGCTATTGTGATCTTCAATCCTAGACTTCCAACCCGGGGATCCACAGGGTGTGTATGCATTCGTTCCAGCCTTTTACTGACACAGATGAATCAACTAATGGACAGCTTGATGATTAGCTGATTTGGTTGAATCGAGTGTGTTAGTGCTGGGCTGGAACAAAAGCCTGCAAACCATATAAAAAAAATAGGACCAGGGTTCAAGAACACTGGTTTAAGCCAACAACACCACACCATGTATTCGACCAAGAGTGACGGTATGTGACTGCGAGTACTGATGTCTATTTCAAAGCATTTAATAGACAAACCGAATCCAACCAAATCGCATGAATTCACGACAATGTATTCCTAAAGACGCAATCTATCCATCAGTGTATCTTTAAAACACACAGTTCTGTTTCTCTATAGCCAAGACTAAAATGTGAGATGGAATGAATGAAATAGCCCTGGTCTGTTTTTGTCTCTTTCATATTTCTCTTCTGACTCGTTCAATCAATCATCCACGGCCCATTAACAATCATTCTCCAAGACAAATAATATAATCAGGGAAAGGGTCCTATATAGCCTACCACTGTATTTCCAAAGAGATAATTGTAATACATCAGCTGATGTCAAATTATATGCTGTTATTCTTGCAGCTCACTTACCTTTATCTTTGTCAGGTGACTAAAAGCTCATTTACCCTCAGAGCGGATTCGCTCAAGGTAGAATATTCCCGACATGCTCGTTCTAGACACGCCAACATGACTGTAAATCAGTGCTTAGAGACTGGGATAACACTATGTATTAGAAGAGATGTATTCCTAAATGTCTATGAGGAATCAATTGTGTAATTATGGTGTACTAGGTAGTAAACTAGGTAGTAAACTGCATTTGCATTTTGGTCATTTAGCAGAAGCTTTATCCGAAAGGACAACCACGTTCAACCATCATTGCTAAAAATGGCTCCATAAATGTACTTAGGCCTACTCCTTTGTTTACACAGTAGTCACATGGTAGTTACTGGGTCATTCTAATTACGCTGATATTAGAGTAGGCGATGTCCTGACACCTGTATGACTGCAATATATGCAGCGATTATGTCATACTGTTCTGTCTTCCCTTTGTCTAGTGTCTCAAATTTTCACTTCAGCTTGTAGCAGCTTCATCTGCTGTAAAAACAAATCACTTTCGGTCTGAGCCTCAAATGGCTCTTCCGTGTAGGCCCTTTAATAATTCATAACTCAAGTAAATTTGAGTCCATCAGGGTATATGTAAGATACAGGCACAAGGGCATGGACTTTCCCTTTTTAGTCGTTGTGATTTTCGTCACCTGTAGACTGGAAACAACAACAAATATTTCACCAATCAGATCACAGGATTATAGCCTACACCTATGCATCACTAATTCTTCCAGGTATTATTCAAACTTGAGCAGATTTCCCTCACATTTTTGGGAGAGGAAAGTACAATCTATCTTTAAACTTTTAATGCAGTGGGCTAAATCAGGGTCACACAGAGTGTTTCTTGGTAGTCTTAAACAAATCTACTTTTGTTTCAAAGTATACACATCACACACATGGTTATGGGCTTAGAAAATAAGAAGACGCCTCTACCGTGTCAGGTATAGAGTTGAAGTGTACTACATTTTGAGTTTACGTCCCAATATTAGACTTTTATGTACATCACAGAAGACTGAAATATGAGAAAAGCGTTTGATATAGAAACACTGGGCGTTCAGCTGTTTTGTTTAATAAGGTTTATTAACTATGAAATTATGAAAAATATGAATAACATTCCACCCATCAGGCCACTAGAGGGTGATTTGGTCATTTGACCGCAGGAAAGGGCTACAAAAGTTAAATATGGTACCATATCATCTGGGTTCCTGAATTATTTCTGGATTAACTGGATCTATCTGTGTGGATGTATCTGTTTAAAACTAAGGCCCCAAATCTATAAAAAAAGAAACTACGCTGCAGGTTCACTCGTAATGTTTATAATACATTTTAAAGGGATAGTTCATGTTTTGGTTTTAGCTTCGAAACAGTGAACTATCCCTTTAAGGACAGGTATGGTTTTGCATCCATGTTCAATGATAATGTCTGAGAGTGGAACAGCTTGTTGGGTGTGTTTTGTTTTTAATGCGGGTAATTACACCTCCAATCGATGATTACAGTGATTACATCCTGATGGAACCTGCAGTTTTCCCTCTACGTGCAATTGATCGAATACAGGCCTAAGTTCCATGGTAAATGCATTGATGTGACAATTACAAAACATGATGTTGTTAACAAGGCTAGCTTTTTCTAAAACCAAGAGTTTATCTTTATTCAAAGGTCAAAAACATTGCATGTCCTGAGCAGGGCATAGAAGTACTAGGCCTACAGTAAACACATGGTTGTATAATGCTTGCCTATGTTTCCCCATTTCATGAATACCTCTCCTGACATATGCTAAACACGCCATGCTAGCAGTATTAGAACATTGTAAAGGTTACCGAGCCTTATCTGATTGCATGGTCTAACACAGTGGAAATGGGAGAACATGGGCATTTGTGTACAGCAGGATCTACAGATCCTTGATGGTGCTCCAAGCGTTCTGCAGAACACACAGTGCTCCCTAGTGGCACATTTTGAACAGCTTATGATTAAAGGGATATTTCGGGATAATACTCTATTTCTCCAGAGTCAGATGAACTCATGGATACCATTTTTATGTACCGTATCTGCATCCAGTATGAAGGAAGTTAGAAGTAGTTCAGTGAGCCAATGCTAACTAGCATTAGCGCAACGACTGGAAGTCTATAGTACCTACTAGCTTGCTAGCAGTTACCATAGATGTCAAGTCATTGCGCTAACGCTAGTTAGCGATTGCGCTAACGCTAGTGAGCAACTTCCTTCACACTGCACTCGGAGACATAAAAATGGTATCCACAAGTTCATCTGACTCTGGGGAAGTAGATAAAGGGCTTCCTTGCCAAAATCCTGACGTATCCCTTTAAACAAACTAGGTATTAGACAGTATTTCACTGCAATAGCACCCCTAATTGATGATGCTTGTTTTTGTATTTTTTTATTACTAAACATTTTAGAGTAAATACCAATGTATATGTAAAATTATTTCGTTTGTTGACCATTGTAAAGGTTTACAAATGTACATTACGAAGCACATGTTAAAGTATCCAAAATGCAGATAGAAATATGCACTTCCTCTCTACATAGGCAACACAAATGAGTGTCTTCTGTTATGTATTCTGATCTACGGTACCTCTGGGTTGCCTTATTACTAATGCTACTTGCTATTCCATTCTCTTCCTTCCTCCCTATACCCTTGGCTATCTTGAATAGCTATCTACATAAGCACTGATATGAGAGAGGTAAAAATGAGAGGTGAAAGGCACTCCTCCTGGCACAACGGGATCTATTATAAGAAAGGAAAGGAAAGATTAAAGGAAGCTAGCATGGGTACATAGTTCAGATATGGAAACACAAATGTTCTCCACCAACAAGTGCACTATAAATAGCGGTTTTGAAAACTTGATTTATTCAACATCAATTACATCATTCCAAAATATTCAAACAGAGAGCAACGGTGCCCCCTTGTGTACATCCGTAATACCATGTTATATATTTATGTATACGTCTTTTGGTAGATATGAAATATTCTATCTACTACAGAAACACTACAAGCAACAATATTTCAAAGAAGTTTGCTAAAATGTGCAAAGATTCATGTTGGGATAGGAAAATGGGCAACACTTTATTTGAATAGTCCATCTGTAGATGCTCTACAGACTCAGTAACGTTTCAACTAACTATGTACTAACCCTGAACCTATTTCTAACCCTAATCTTAACCCTAGCCCTAACCCTAACCTTAGCCCTTATTCTAAACCTAACCCTAACAACAACCTTAGCAAGCAGTATTTATTGCCTTACCTCCCTTAATCCTACCTCATATGCACATGCTGTATACAGTTTTTTCTACTCTATTATTGATTGTATGTTTGCTTATCCCATGTGTGACTCTGTGTTGTTGTATGTGTCGAACTGCTTTGCTTAATCTTGGCCAGGTCACAGTTGCAAATGAGAACTTGTTCTCAACTAGCCTACCTGGTTAAATAAAGGTGAAATAAAAACATTTAGAAAGTTGCTTATCAACAGATACTTTGTTGATAGTATGACTGGACTATCCAAATAAAGTGTGAACGTAAAATAGACTCCACAGAGCTTTAAAGTGGGTTGGATTAGCCTCTAGGTCATTGGTTGGATCTCTGCTGCATTGCAGAGTTTAGACACACGCCACCTTTATTGTAATGTGCATTCATTGACCTTCTCATAGTAGTTGGGAGACACACTGTATGTGTCACATCACCTCACCTTTGACCTTTATTAGGGCTTCAGTTGTCATTCAAGTTGACAGCAGGGACGTGTTCAGTAGTGCATACCCGTAGCAATATGCGTTGCAACGGAAACCCAGAAGCTGTGCTCTTATTGGACAAGTTCAGGTCATGCCTCCCCATTTCAAAACATTTTCTCCCTACTGAACATGACTCTTGTCTATTCTCCATTGTCTGAGCTCTGGGCGTGCTGCACTACTTTGGGTTCGACTAGGCGATCATAGGATAGTATCAGCATCACCTGGAAATAACAATCCAACGTTAAATTGTAAAAGTGTACATGCTAGCCACAAAAAGCCTCATCAAATGTGGCTAACATGCGCCACTTGAAAAAGTAGTGAGGTGCTAAATCCTCGTGAATGAAGTTCATAGATTGATAGATCGTAACTTCTTTAACTCTATCATGGGATTGAATAGGCACAGACACTGTGACTACTCACTGTGATCATGAGGAGAAGAGCCAGCATCACTCCAAGCATCAGGTACAAGTTACCGGTCAGTCCTCCAGCCCAGAGAGGCCCCAGGATAGTAGCCAGCCCCCCAACAGAGCGCCTCACGCCTTGACTGAACCCTAGACACCACCAGGAACACACACACAAACACAAAGACAATCCCATTCATTTGAGTGATTAATGACCTCCCCTTCCTGTAAAACAAATGGCCATTTAGTGATAGTTAATGATCATTCCCCTCATCATTCTCAGCATTGCCATGAGTCAAAGCCTCATTGCCTAGGGGGGTGAGTCAAAGAGCCTGATTGACTAAGATTAACTCAACCTTCACACAAGTGCATTGTTGGAACATTTCATTTTCAGAAGATAATAAAACAAAACCAAAGCAACAATATTTCCTTATTTTATTTCAAATCAGTCTTTAATATTAATATTTGTATTCCTTCTCAAAATAACGTTTCTAAACATCATCATAAATCAGCACTATGGTGAGTCCAGCTCAATGAACCAATACATGCAATTATCACATTCGCTGACCCAACTGGAATAATACGCTATCAAACTGCTATGTCATGAGTCAAATGGCGGTGATGTAAGTCAGACACCCACCTTGCGTTTTCTCTGCAGTGACTTTGGAGAAGAGAGACACCTGGGACACGGCCACGAAGGGAAGCCCGAGCAGCTGCAGGAACACTCCGATGATGAACGTTGCCAACTCCCAGGAGTACCCGCCTGGACACAGGAAGAGACACAACCACAGTCAGATGGATGATTGTTGGTGAAATGGTTGAAATTCCCTCTAGGAAAAGAGGTGTACAGTGCCTTGCGAAAGTGTTCGGCCCCCTTGAACTTTGCAACCATTTGCCACATTTCAGGCTTCAAACATAAATATATAAAACTGTATTTTTTTGTGAAGAATCAACAACAAGTGGGACACAATCATGAAGTGGAACGACATTTATTGGATATTTCAAACTTTTTTAACAAATCAAAAACTGAAAAATTGGGCGTGCAAAATTATTCAGCCCCTTTACTTTCAGTGCAGCAAACTCTCTCCAGAAGTTCAGTGAGGATCTCTGAATGATCCAATGTTGACCTAAATGACTAATGATAATAAATACAATCCACCTGTGTGTAATCAAGTCTCCGTATAAATGCACCTGCACTGTGATAGTCTCAGAGGTCCGTTAAAAGCGCAGAGAGCATCATGAAGAACAAGGAACACACCAGGCAGGTCCGAGATACTGTTGTGAAGAGGTTGAAAGCCAGATTTGGATACAAAAAGATTTCCCAAGCTTTAAACATCCAAAGGAGCACTGTGCAAGCGATAATATTGAAATGGAAGGAGTATCAGACCACTGCAAATCTACCAAGACCTGGCCGTCCCTCTAAACTTTCAGCTCATACAAGGAGAAGACTGATCAGAGATGCAGCCAAGAGGCCCATGATCACTCTGGATGAACTGCAGAGATCTACAGCTGAGGTGGGAGACTCTGTCCATAGGACAACAATCAGTCGTATATTGCACAAATCTGGCCTTTATGGAAGAGTGGCAAGAAGAAAGCCATTTCTTAAAGATATCCATAAAAAGTGCCGTTTAAAGTTTGCCACAAGCCACCTGGGAGACACAACAAACATGTGGAAGAAGGTGCTGATTCTTGTTGTTGATTCTTCACAAAAAAATACAGTTTTATATCTTTATGTTTGAAGCCTGAAATGTGGCAAACGGTCGCAAAGTTCAAGGGGGCCGAATACTTTCGCAAGGCACTGTATGTGTGTGTGCGTGTTTGTGTGTGTCTGCTTACTTATATGTGTGGTCTTCATGTACCTCCGAGTGGTGGGTTTTATATCACTTACAGATCTATCAATAACACCTTCATAGTCACCTCACCACCCTATCCACCCCAGGAGTCTCACACCAAGCCCAGGTACAGATCTAGGATCAGCATCCCTTCCCCCAATCCTAACCTTAACTTTTAGTGGGGGAAATGTTAAACCAACCCAGGATCAGCCATTAGGTTCACCCTACTCCCACCCACTCACCCTGGGGGTTGGCCAGGAAGATGAGGCACCAGACGCAGGCAACACTGCAGATGACCAGCCCCACGGCCAGCACCACACGGTCTTCCACCTGGCGACTCAGCCCACGCACCAAGAAGAAGCCCAGGATCACCTCAACGCCACACAGGCTGTACATCAGGCTGTTGGCAAGCTCTCCGAAGCCAAAGGAGCGCTGGGTCAGAGGTGTCACCATGGTCTAGAGAGGAAGGGGAAGGGGGACATAAGAAATTACATCACTATGTCAGGGTATTCGCCATAGGGAGAGAGAAGAAAACAGGATATTACATCAGTATTTGTTTACCTCTTTATGGGAAAGAGTTCTCAGTTCCCACTCAATGAACAAGGTGTAACGTCAAAATTATATTGTGAAAAGGTATGAACATGAAAAAGAGCTTTCAGGTCTTGAAATACGGTTAGGGTTAGGCATATGATGTGGTTACGATGCAACAACAAAAAAGATGGCGTCCTTGTTTAGGCTGTTGCCGCAGAAGCTCTTACCTCCAGTGCTGTCTGGTTGAAGAGGGTGATGAACTGTGCAGTGAGGAGCACCACCACCTCCTCCCTCAGAAACTCTACAGAAACAGAGAAAGAGAGAGGTAAGAGAATCCATAAAAAATGTTCACCACATATGCAGGCATACTTCAAACTTCCTTGAAAACTTGACGAAGCTGGAAAACCCCTGAATTTTTGTACATTTTTTTCACCTTTATTTAACCAGGTAGGCCAGTTGAGAACAAGTTCTCATTTACAACTGCAACCTGGCCAAGATAAAGCAAAGCAGTACGACAAAAACAGCAATACAGAGTTACACATGAGATAAACAAACATAGTCAATGACACAATAGAAAAATCTATGTAAAGTGTGTGCAAATGTAGTAAGATTAGGGAGGTAAGGCAATAAATAGGCCATAGTGGCAAAATGATTACAATTTAGCATTAACACTGGAGTGATAGATGTGCAGATGATGATGTGCAAGTAGAGATGCTGGGTTGCAAAAGAGCAAAATATTTATAAATAACAATATGGGGATGAGGTATGTTGGGTGTGCTATTTACAGATGGGTTGTGTACAGGTACAGTGATCGGTAAGCTGCTCTGACAGCTGATGCTGTTAAAGTTAGAGAGGGAGATAATAGTCTCCAGCTTTAGTGATTTTGCAATTTGTTCCAGTCATTAGCAGCAGAGAACTGGAAGGAAAGGCGGCCAAAGGAGGTGTTGGCTTTGGGGATGACCAGTGAAATATACCTGCTGGAGTGTGTGCTACGGGTGGGTGTTGCTATGGTGACCAGTGAGTTGAGATAAGGCGGGGCTTTACCTAGCAAAGACTTATAGATGACCTGGAGCCAGTGGGTTTGGCGACGAATATGTAGAGTGCCAGCCAACGAGAACATACAAGTCGCAGTGGGGAGTAGTATATGGATGGGGCTTTGGTGACAAAACGGATGGCACTGTGATAGACTACATCCAATTTGCTGAGTAGAGTGTTGGAGGCTATTTTGTAAATGACATCTCCGAAGTCAAGGACCGGTAGGATAGTCAGTTTTACGAGGGTATGTTTGGTAGCATGAGTGAAGGAGGCTTTGTTGCGAAATAGGAAGCCAATTCTAGATTTAATTTTGGATTGGAGATGCTTAATGTGAGTCTGGAAGGAGAGTTTACAGTCTAACCAGACAGCTAGGTATTTGTAGTTGTCCACATATTCTAAGTCAGAACCATCCAGAGCAGTGATGCTAGTCGGGCGGGCAGGTGCGGGAAGCAATCGATTGAAGTGCATGCATTTAGTTTTACTAGTATTTAAAAGCAGTTGGAGGCCATGGAAGGAGTGTTGTACGGCATTGAAGCTTGTTTGGAGGCTTGTTAACACAGTGTCCAAAGAAGGGCCAGATGTATACAGAATGGTGTCAGAGATGGATCAGAGAATCACCAGCACCAAGAGCGATATCATTGAAATATATAGAGAGGAGAGTCAGCCCGAGAATTGAACCTTGTGGCACCCCCATAGAGCCTGCCAGAGGTCTGGACAACAGGCCCTCCGATTTGACACACTGAACTCTATCAGAGAAGTAGCTGGTGAACCAGGCGAGGCAGTCATTTGAGAAGCCAAGGCTATTGAGTCTGCCGATAAGAATGCGGTTATTGACAGAGTCAAAAGCCTTGGCCAGGTTGATGAAGACAGCTGCACAGTACTGTCTTTTATCGATGGTGGTTATGAAATAATTTAGGACCTTGAGCGTGGCTGAGGTGTACCCACGACCAGCTCGGAAACCAGATTGCATAGCGGGATTTGAAATTGCGTGGGATTTGAAATGGTCAACAATCTTTTTGAGGTAGGATAAGAGAGGTAAGGCAATAAGTTTGTTAACTTGGCTTTCGAAGACTTTAGAAAGGCAGGGCAGTGAATAAAACAGACTTAGGGAGGAGGCTTCTGATGCTAACATGCATGAAACCAAGACTTTTACGGTTACAGAAGTCAACAAATGAAAGCGCCTGGGGGCTACAGGGCCTGGGTTAACCCCTACATCACCAGAGGAACAGAGGAGGAGTAGGATAAGGCTACGGCTAAATGCTATAAGATCTGGTCGTCTAGTGCGTTGGGAACAGAGAATAAAAAAGCTGATTTCTGGATGTGGTAGAATAGATTCAGGGCATAATGTGCATGCAAGGGTATGGTAGGATGTGAGTACAGTGGAGGTAAACCTAGGCATCGAGTGACGATGAGAGAGGTTGTGTCTCTGGAGGCACCAGTTAAGCCAGGTGAGTTCTCCACATGTGTGGGGGGTGAGACAAAAGAGCTGTCTAAGGCATGTTGAGCGGGACTGGGGTCTCGCTCAACATAAAACAATAATAACTAACCCGAAACAGCAGTAGACAAAACATATTGACATTAGGGAGAGGCATGTGTAGCCGAGTGATCATAGGGTCCAATGAGCAGCAATAGGTGAGTCAGGGAGCTGTTCGGTAGTCGCTGCTACGCTAAGCGAGCAGGAGACATGGCGTTCAGAAAGCTAGCGGGCCGGGGCAAGCAGATGGGTCTTCAGTGACATTGCAACAGAAAATCCTGTTGAAATCACATTGGACAATTACGTCGACAGACCAGTCGTGATGGATCGGCGGGGCTCCGTGTCGGCAATAAAGGGTCCAGGCCAATTGGCAAAGAGGTATTGTAGCCCAAGAATTAGCTGGTATACCTCTTTGGCTAGCCGGGAGATGGGCCTAGCTCGAGGCTAGCTGGTGCTTGCTTCGGGACAGAGGCGTTAGCCAGCAATAGCCACTCGGTTGCAGCTAGCTAGCTGCGATGATCCGGTGTAATGGTCCAGAGCTTGCGGCAGGAATCCAGTGATGTGGTAGAGAAAAGCTGTCCGATATGCTCTGGGTTGATATCGCGCTGTGCAGACTGGCAGGTATTGACTGAGCTAAAGCTGGCTGGTGTCCAAGCTAACGGTGAAGTCCACTAGCAGTGGCTAACTGCCTACTAGCTAGTAGCTAGTTAGCTGGCTAGCTTCTGATGGGGGTTCCAGTTATAAAGTGTAAAAATAGCAGATTCGTACCACATTGGGTTAGGCGGGTTGCAGGAAAGTATATTCAGTTCGTAGACGGAAAGTGAGATTAAAATATATACGAAAAATGAAGAAACCGACTATTTACGCGGGACAAGACAAACACACGTCCGACTGCTACGCCATCTTGGAAACTAACAACTAATGAATGAGAATATTTACCAAGTACAAAGTCGATACGCTTTACATTCACAACTCTTCTTCCATCTCCCTCAAACCCACTACAGAATGGGCTAAAGACAGGCAAGCATCAATGATAAAGAATGTTTGCAGCTTTTAGAATTTAGTCTCCCTTTCGCCCACAAAACTCAACACAGGCATAGAGTCAATTAAAGAGGAAGTCCAACACGCATACCACCTTCTCCTTTCAACAATCTACACACACAGAGAGCGACTCAATACGAGTGATCTGACACATACACACACACACACACACACACAAACACAAGCTGGCACATGAAAGATACTTGAGAGACTGAATCAATACAACTCAACAGACAAGATGGTGAGAAACTACCAATATACACATCTAAAGAGTAGAGAGAGAGTAGAGTATTACTTTATTAATCCCAACTTGGGAAATTGTTTCATCACAGCATGTTTAATCAATTACTTACAATAACACCCCACACAACATTGACCAACACATGATGAAAACTTTTTCAACACATTAGGACATAGTATCCCTGAAATAAGTCTGATTCTGTAGAGCTGTTTTCTATCTCTCCACTCACCTTGACTAGCACTGAAAATTGTGAGGGGGTTTGAGATAGTCGAAGGAGGGGACGAGGAAGAGGTAGAGTAAGGCGGCGAGGGAGGGCACTGTGAAGGGTCCTGGAAATGGTGTATCTCTGAGGAAAGGGTTGTCTCTATCTGGTCGTCCCAGACAGTGCCGTAGGTCTCCAGTGTCTCCTCTGCCCTTACCAGCGGCTCCTCCTCTTCGATCTCTCCCACAGCGATACCCCCCTCTTCGGAGCTGATAGGTGGTATGTCCCAGTACAGGGCCAGCACCACAAACTGGAGCAGGATCCACATCAGACACATGAAGATCTGGAAGAGGGGGAGGAGGGGAGGAGAGGGTGTAGGGGTGCAAGATGGTTGAGATGGTAGAGTAAAATATTTTTATGCCAGCATTTTAATGTGTGTGTGTTGAGGGTGCAGTGTTTAAATGTTTTACAATGTTTTCAAATGTCTCTATTGGTTTGATGAAGTATTTATAAACACAGTGCATTCGGAAAGTATTCAGACCCTTTGACTTTTTCCACATTTTGTTACGTTACAGCCGTATTCTAAAATTGATTAAATTAATCTTGTTCTCATCAATCTACACCCAATACCTAATAACGACAACGTCAAAAGAGGTTTTTAAATAATAACACCTTATTTATTTATACTTTCCGAATGCCCTATAAGTATGCAAGGTCAATAAAATCCTAGTGTACATGTACCCGCTAACTCTGAACAGGAGATTGAAGGTACATGCATGGGAGCTAAACGGATGTTTGTGGTTTAATATTCATGAAGCATAGAGCTGTAGTGGGAGAACCGGAGAGGATAGATTGTCTGGATGCTGGGTGTTTACCCCGGGAGAGGTGTAGTTGTTCACCACAAATGGCCCCAGCTGGAAGTCGCACAGCCTCAGGAACAAATTGAATGCTGGCCCTGCAAAATGGAGGGTCGTATTCATTAGGCATCAAACGGACGAAAACAGACAAAAACAAACAGGGAGGCACTACCTAAACTTAAGATAAGATACACATGTTTTTTGTTGTCGGAGCAGTTTGGGGGTGGGGGTGCTATACATTTGTATCGACAACGGGAGAGGGGGGGCGTTCTGGACCATAGCCGTGGGAAGTAGGGGTGCTGAAACCCCCCCCTGAAAAATCGGAATATATTTTTGAAATAATAATAATAAAATATATTTTTTCACAACAGTAGTGCACTGGGCCTAGTATTAGCAGTATTTTCAGCATCTCGCAGGATTCAATAGTTGGAACTGTCCTCTCTCTTTCTCTTCATTGTCATTCTAATGGAATGCAGAAAGAACAAAACCCTGTCCTCAAGTTATGGGCAAGACAGAAAACACCCACATCAAATGAAATATTTTTCTTGATCAAATAACATGGAAAACAACCACATTTTGTGCGGTATTACAAACCACTTCATGTAAATGTACATGACTGTACTGTACATAGGCTGGTCATTTAGGTTTTTACCTAGACGTTCACAATGCAGTAATTGAGTACATTGAGAAATCAAGTGGTTTGTGATGATGCAGCTCAGTTAGTAGCGCATGGTGCTTGCAATGCTAGAGTTGTGGGTTCGATTCCCAAGGGGGACCAGTATGAAAATGTATGCACTCACAACCGTAAGTTGCTCTGGATAAGAGTGTCTACTAAAATGGAAAAGGAATGAATAGACCATTAAAGTTTTCAACATAGAAATACATTGCATTTGCAACGTATTTCAAAAAACTGGAAAGCATATATATATAAGTGTTTTTATTTTCCACAAGTATTATCAGATGAACTGTTTTGTACAGATAATTAACAGACTCAAATTACAAATGCTGGTAAACACTCAAATACATTTAATTATTTTTTTTCCCCACAAAACTTGTGCACTGGGCCTTTACTAGTCCTGTATTAGCAGACCAATATAGACATCTTCAGTGTTGGCAAAAAAAAAAAACTGCATTCACCCAAATCGCAGCACCCCCACCCCTAAACTACTTCTTGCAGCTATGTGTTTGGAACAATGATAACAACACTAAATAAATTATAATTATTGTAACGCTTTAAAAAAAAGCCTTTATTACAGCAAAGACTAAAACCAGTTGCATTCATTCGTGAATGCAATTTCCGAAATGGAACGATTTAGGTCTATTTATAGTTTACGGGAGTTATACAATGGTAGCTTTGATATTTTATTTTAAAACTAAAATGCTATGCTGTGTGATGACATCAACAACAAAATGATTGATTGATACAGTAACCAATATAAGTATTGAAATATAGGCCTAAGTAATGTTCCCTCATTTTTTTGGTGCACTGAGCAAATTTCAGATCTGCTGAGTTCAAAGTTGAAGTTGTGAAAATTCTGTGAAACTTCCAGCGTGCTTTTACTGTGAAAACTGAGGCTGTACCCGCTTGAAGTTACAGTTTTAACAGTGGCCAAGTAGGCTACTGTGGCTATTTGATTCTAATGTAGACCTACCAGAGTGACCTACCCTAAAAAAAAAAAATCCCATAACATTTTAACATGGAAATAGCTGTTCTTTCATTCAGCCTACAGCAGCAGCCAATGTGTGGTGTTCGATTTAGGCCTAAATTCCATGAGACTTTTGAAAAAACATGCAGGCTTGACATTAACCTGTTTATCCACTTGCCCTTCAGACAAGGAGGTGACTGAAATTGTTGTATTGTTTCATGCAAGAAACAACTTAACAAAATAAAATTCATTATTATTCCCATACCATTATTACAGAGAATCAGACAAATTAAGTTACCCTCTGCTTATTGGCTACTTAGTTTATTAAGGCATGTCTCAAAATACAACACTGCCCCTTTAAGACAAAAAAGCTCTTTACCTTTTCAAAGATGACTAGAGATCTACTCACCTATTGCTGACAACAAATTATCTATAACTGGGCTAATAACTCAATTACTAGCAAAGGATATGAACAAAATGTGCACAGGCGGCAACATGCAGCTCTTGCTTTGATCTCCAAATAAGTTCATCTACTCAATACCACAGCTATAAACACAGTCCAGTTCAAAGTAAATGTTAGAAATCCATATATGGCAATGGTCTGTGTAGTGTATGGGCTGAGTCGTGCACAATAGAATCAATGGTGTAAAGTACTACATTCCTGAAGAAAAGAATGCACTTTTTACTCCATACATTTTCTCTGACACCCAAAAGTACTCGTTACATTTTGAATGCTTAGCAGGACAGGAAAATTGTCTACTTCACGCACTTCAAGAGAAAATCCCTGGTCAACCCTACTGCATCTGATCTGGCGGACTCATTAAACACAAATGCTTTCTTTGTCAATTATGTCTGAGTGTTGTAGAGTGCCCCTGGCTATTCGTAAATTCAAAAAACAAGAAAATTGTGCTGTCTGGTTTGCTTAATATAAGGAATTTGAAGTGATTTATATTTATTTGTACTTTTACTTTTGATACTTAAGTATATTTTAGCAATTACATTTCCTTTTGATACTTAAGTATATTTAAAACTAAATACTTCTTTTTACTTTTACTCAAGTAAGATTTTACTAGGTGATTTTCACTTTTTCTTGAGTCATTTTCTATTAAGGTATCTTTACTTTTACTCAAGCATGACAATTGGGTACTTTTTCCACCACTGAATAGAATCCTACTCCGATGCGTTCTGACTACAAAAAACATCTCTTGCATAGTTATTTTTGTTTCGGTATGTAGCATTGAAAGTGGGTAATATTGCGTTGATTTGATCACGATTGCCACAGTAGAGGCAAACTTTGATAGTGTTAACTAACAGGGAAAACTAGAAAGTTGACTGAAGCTCAATCTCGTGCTTCTCTCTGTTGGTTGATAATTCTTCTGGGCTCTGCGCGGCAATCCAGTGGGAACCGTGCGGCAGTCTCTGGGCTCAGGGGCGGAGCCAGAGGGGTGTACGAGGTGGCACTGGACACCCCTGACATCTGATTGGCCACCCCAAAATTGAATTCGCTACTGGCAGTTTGATGCTGATTGATATCTCATTTCACCTCTTGTTGAAAGAAGAATTTATTTTGACATTCGGAGGCGCATTTTTCAAATCGAGGACAAAGAAGAGAGAATGTTAACGTTGGTTGCGAGATACAGAAGAATAAGAATAAGAAGAACATACAGAAGAAGAAGAGAGCATATTTCCACAGCTCCACGAGCTCCTTTCGCGATTGGCGAAAGCATCATATTTGAAATCAGGTTTAGGTTTCCTGAACAACTTTTACGAAAGTTGAGTCGCTGTGTAAGTTAACGGTAGACCTTTGGCTCCATTAACAGACAGTTAATCAGATAAGAGAGATCGGTCCCAATTTAGCCTAACATTATGTTTACATCTGTGCTAGTAATACACGCATATACAGTGCAGTGTCGTAAGTTACAGTATATGAATGTTTAGCTAATGTGGGGTAACTAGTAGGCTACAGCTGTCAAAGGTTCGGCAAGTTAAAATTCAGCGATTTGAAAACCATTAACTCAGTTAGATTTTCGTACTTGAACTCAAAACGAACAATTGTTATTATCAACCTGTTAACGTTCCTCAAAAGATTACCACACTTTGCATATAGCCGGTTTGCTATCGTAAAGGTTTGAGAAATTATAGCTAGCTAAGTTACTTACTGCACAGTAGGGCTAGACATGATCTAACTAGTAACTTAGGCTGGTAGTTGATTTTAAGGTACAGTTATGATAATGGGGATTTGTAATTAAGTTATTAGGATTGAGATTGGACTAAAACATGGGTAATTTGGATGCTTAGATGTAACCATGGACTGTCTTATTTTTGCATAGGGTCAATTACACATGAAAAGAAAGGGAGCAATATTATCTTCTGTTCCAACAGGACCCAATGGTAGGCCAGGCCTATACTTTAAACTACACATTTTTAGTTGTCAGCTGTTAGTATCTAATCTTGTGAATCCCTTAATTATGCATTTACACAGAGATATGACACATTATTTAACGTGTATTTCAGACATTACAAGATCCAGAGAAGAGGGTCCTGTACCAGCCGTGTTTGAAAACATTTCCCAGAACTCAACATGGTACTACTAGGAAAAGGGCTTTCAACATCTCCTGGTATAAGGACAATTCATAGTTTGAATATTCTGTAAGTCTAGATTCAAACTTACTGTTTCACCAGTAGGCTTTATTCTCTGCCCAATACACCTGAAACTGCCTTCACACACAGTCAGGGTTTTGTAACTGGGGAAAAGGCACTGTTTAAAGATTCTGGGTTTAAGCTCTATTCGAAGGCAGAGCATCATATCAATGCTATGTATGCTTGGAATCAGCAGAAAAGGGCTATTGACAGCAACTCATCAATGTTAGATGTCATAAATGAGGACCGGAAAAAGAAAGTGGAGGAAAACTGCACTTACATTAAAACAATTGCAGGTGTGCTCTTATTAACTGCCACTCAAAATATAGCGCAGAGAGGTCATCGAGAGTCTGGTCACTCTCACGACAAGGGTCATTTTTTGACAATCTTAGAAGAAATAGCAAAGCATGACCCTCTCATAGAGAAAAGGATGAATGCATGTGGCAATGCTAAGTACACAAGCCACCAAATCCAGAAGGAAGTTGTTGAGGGCTTGGTACAAAGTGAAATAATAAGATAAGTAAAAGAAAGTTATGTTTTTAGTGTAATTGCAGATGAAACCAACTATTTGAAAGTAAAAAAACAAACGTCTTTAGTTGTGAGGTACTATTACAACGGGGCCATCCACAAAAGATTTTTACACTTTCAGTCAGCTGAAAGCTTAGATGCAGCAGGTCTCACAAATATAATAATTGATTGCCTTGAAAAACATGTTCTGGACTCTTAGGGACAGGCTTCCATCAGTTGTTAGAGTGCTACAGGATATCATACTTGAAAATAGTGGTGATAGATCAGTGGAGGCAAGGGGCCTTCTTTCTCAGATAGATTTACATTTCATAGGGCTTTTGGTTACCTTTTAAAAAGTGCTTGGTAATGCCGAATGTCTTTCTGATATGCTCCAATCAAGCTCTCTTGACCTAGCAAGGGCTGTGGCTCTAGTAGGTGCCCTTGGACACATTACAGGACTACAGAAGTGAGGGTTATTTTGGAGAACTATGGAAAGAGGTTGAAGAGATTGCAGAGCATGCAAATTAAGTGTACAAACAGTGTGTAAAAGACAGTCTAAAACAAGCTTAAGATTTAACGACTCATTGATGATGAGCACTGTAGGACAGAAAAATAGTGACCAAAGTGATGGTGAAAGTTATCTTTTAGCAGGTGCTTGACAGTCTGAGCTGCAGAGACGTTTTCAAAGAAGAATTGCAAGATAATGCAAGGGGTCCAGTCTCTCAACCCAAAGAGTACAACATTCTTGAATGATGAGCCTCTGTTTGTCTTTGCTCAGACCTTTGAGTCAGATTTAGAGGACCTCAAACATGAGGTTCATCAAACCAAGCGGCTTCTTGATAGGAGAGAGAAAAGTGGAAGGGACAGACCGTCTACTCTCCTTGACTTTGTTGTGTTTCTAAAAATTATAAAGAGGTCTTCCATGATCTATTTCGACTATGTAAGATTTCTGTTACACCAGTCAGCAGTGCTTCTTGCGAGAGAAGCTTCTCAGCTTTAAAACTGATTGAAACCCACCTTAGGACAACAATGGTTAATGATAGGTTAAGTCACCTCGGAATTCTCAGTGTTGAGTCAAGGAGGGCACGCTCCCTCAACATGGATGAGTTTGTGAAACATTTTGCCAGTTCCCACCAGAACCGCAGAATTATCCTGTTTTAAATCTACCTAGGATAATTTGGCACTTAGATGGTCCCTCTGGTCATGATTAAAACCTGCACTCTGTACTAACTAGAACACTGAGATTCTAAAATGATAAATCCAAAGGGTCACACAGATTTAATTTGGACTTGATTTGGCCAATTCCAAAGCTTTTCTTTGCAATTCGTTAAAATAATATATATGAGCATAAATATGATACTGTAAGTTTGTGATATTGATGGGCACCAAAATAATTATTTTTCAAGTCCATTTTTGCTTGATACCTGTTATGTCAAATTGCAGTGTGTTTTTTTGTAAATTTACTTTTTTTGTAAATAAACTATGCAATTTATGTAACACACAAATGCTATCTTATCTCTTTAGTGCTTGAGCTTTATATTCTGAAAATATTTTGGGTCTTCAACACTTATAGACCCAGATTATATATTCATGAAAACAGAGTAACCCAAGTCTCTCCTGTGTGTGAGAGAGAGAGGCACTGACTATTCATAGTATGTTAAATAATTCTAGTGAACAGACCCTTCTGGACCACAATGAAGAACTCCGGGTTAAGTGAATTATCACTTCTACCTCTAATCAGCAATTATCAGATTCATTCATCCTCCTTAGATGCCAGGTTAGGGTTACATACTAATTTTCTGTCATGGTCTATGGACCCCCTGAAGTAGCCTTGGCCAACCCATGTATACAACTCTAGTTCCGCCACTGTCTGGGCTACTGCATGGCACTCTCCAGGCTACTTACTACGCGCCCGCGCGCAGTTTAGAGGGAATGTTGGGCCTAAGTAAATTACGGTATTAAGACTAAACAGGATGCGTTCTTAAGGCCTACAGTATAACAGGTGGTTGGTTATACTGGGTTGAATTCAGTTGAAGTGAAACGTTCAGATATGGAATGCTGAAAATAGAAATGTAGCATAGAGTTGAACAGATTCCATATTCTACATGATAGACAATAATATATTCCCATCTGAGCGGTCTGTAATGTTTCACACTCCTGAACAGCCCGCTGATTCGTTGCTGGGAATTATATTGCGGCCGTACAGTAGGACGCAACGTTTTGGAACGTTCAGATATAAATAAGCTATGTAGAACACGAATCACGTCGGATGTATTCATGGCATTTCTATCTTCAACGTTTGACAACATTTGGCTAATTTACATGGCGCTGGTGTTACACTTTTATTACCAAGTGATACAGTAGCCTAGTATCGTTCCATTTGGTTTTAGTGTATGATTTACCACCCATGCTGTTGAACAACGTTTGGATCTGTCCATTTTTATACAAATACTTATCTACCTATTTTATTGCTGACAAAATAAAGCAAAGAGTGACAATGCTTGTTCTGTTCAATATAATGTGTGTGATTCACAGGATTGCAGGGGACAATGTGTCACGCCCTGACCTTAGTTAACTCTGTTTTCGTTATTATTTTGGTTAGGTCAGGGTGTGACGAGGGAGGGTGGGAATGTTAGTCTTGTCTAGGGTTTTTGTATATCCAGGGGGTTTGTAAGTCTAGGTATATGTATATCTATGGTGGCCTGAATTGGTTCCCAATCAGAGGCAGCTGTTTATCGTTGTCTCTCTTGGGTATCCTATTTAGGTTGCCATTTTCCCTTTTGGTTTCCAGGGTTCTTGTCTATGTGTAGTTGCCTGTCAGCACTCGTTTTTGTATAGCGTCACGTTCGTGGTGTTATTTTGTTCAGTGTTCTTTCTTCATTAAAATAAGAATGTATGCATATCACGCTGCGCCTTGGTCTCCTCATTACAACGAACGTGACACAATGTTGTCTGTCAAATGACGTTTGTAAATAAAAACAGTACATTTAAAAATATATATTTTAAAAGGTATAATTGCCTATATACAAAAATAACAGTAAAATATATACTAATAATTAATTGTTTAAATAAATTCAAAATTATATTAAAGGGGTGTGTTGATGGACCTCCCCTTGGCCTATGACGTGATACGGTGCGATGAAGTGGCATATCTTGAAGAGAAGACAGTCAGAGAAGAGAAGATAGGCAACATATAATAGAATACACGTATCTTAATCTCACTAAAACAAGTGTAAATTGCCGTTTGGCATAAAAAAATGCCGAAAACCGTTGGCGATACATTAATTGGTGTCCTTAATGATTTGGGAATGACTAAACTGAAGTGGTTCAGACATAAACTCTGTGAACGCAAGCAGGAGCCAAAAATTCGCAAGGGCAATGTTGAAAATTTGGACCCAATAGACTTGGCAGACCTTCTGACCCGTACTTTCACTGAAGACGGGGCTTTGGATGTGGCTATAGAGGTATTGAGGGCAATTGACTGCCATGACGGCGCAAAGGAACTGACGGATTTCAAGAAAGGTAAATCGAACATAGTAGGAGGCACGTCCATTGGACATTGTAATATATATTTTAAAAATGTCATTTCGTATCTTTGAAGGGTTTAAAAAACACTTCAGTTAACCCAAAAGTATTCTAGAAGAAAACTTTATTAAATAAATAATACACGTGTTTTTAAATTGCATTAAAATGTCTGTATGTAAAACTAAGGAACTTGGCCGTACTACTTTAACTTATGAGCACATTCTATTTGTTCATATTTGTATTCAATTGGTGGT
The DNA here is from genome assembly GCF_057628025.1 of Oncorhynchus mykiss. Taxonomy (NCBI): domain Eukaryota; kingdom Metazoa; phylum Chordata; class Actinopteri; order Salmoniformes; family Salmonidae; genus Oncorhynchus; species Oncorhynchus mykiss. Next base: position 52,633,042 of record NC_143029.1, read on the forward strand.
GTCTCATGGAGATTATTTTACAGCTCAAGAATCTTCGGTAATGTCGGGTGCTGCTAAGGGAAGTGCGCTTGGACCAAATGACATTATCAAAGGTAACACTAAAGCGGGTGTTATATAGCCTAATGTTTCAAATACGTTATCAAAATGTATGTTTTACTGTAATTGGTAATGGTGTATGTAGGGACAAATTCAACATGTAAAGTTTTCTACCTTGATGAACAATCACAAAAGTCCTTCCTTTTCATTTCCTCATTAAATTGGTCAGTGAAACTGCTGCCCTCTTCTAAATCTTTAACAGCATTTTCACTCCTCATATTTAATGCTGTCTGAATTACAAAAAGTGCATCATCACGCCTATCCTCCAAATTGCGCACCCTACACGCACACACAAACACGCACTATTAAAGGAGAAGTGTGGAGATATAGGCCCCTATCAAATACATTATGTATGCTTTGCAAGTTCATCACCTTTAATATTCCTAAACCATGTCCTATCTCTACCTTAGACAAACACTTTGTGGATCATCACCGGACGGCCCTGATCGACAGAGTGAGCCAGGTGGCACCCATTTTGGATAGGCTCCTGCAGAGGGGAGTCATCACCTCAAATGCCTACAGTGACGTGAGGGCTGAAAAAACCAAACAGAACAGGATGAGGGAGCTCATAGATGTCCCTCTGAAAGCATCTGGGTCCAAAGGCAAAGATGTGTTCTTAGATATCCTTATGGAACAGGAACCATACCTAATCAGTGAACTGAAGGGGGAATAATGGGGATAGGGGCCACTTGATTTTTTTTTTTAGTGCAAGGGACAAACATTTGATGATAATAATGCACTCTGTTTTACAGTATATTCTTAAACTGGGAAAATGAATTCTCTCCAAAGTCTGCAAAAAAATTAAAACAAATTATATTGACCGCTGTTTTTAAAATTTTCATGAGCAAATACTGTGTCGTGAATTCTAATCATTTAGCTGTTTGGAACTCAACAATAGAAAACATGCATGTAGTAACATTGTGTTATGTAGCCTATACAAAGGAGTGCATCTGTGCTTTGGCTACGTAGTTTCTTAAACATAAACAAGCATACGGCCATTTGAATGTAAATGTCTGCTTAACATAAGAGATCCATTGATAGCCTGGTCTCAGATCTGTTTGTCTTGTCAATTAATTGTCATTGTCGGCATGACAAGGAGCGGCAAGGACTGGCATGATGGCACAAACAGACTGATAACCAAGAGTGTATTTTTTAGTTGCATTCGAGTTTCCATTACATTCAGGTATGTCCCTCCGTTTTGTTCCGTCTGCTTTTGTTTGCAACAGTTTCTTCTGTTTGGTTTGGTTTGGTTCCTAGTTAGTGAATACATGCTACCATCCATATATGGCTGTCTATAGAAGTAGGTGGGACAATCATCTATCTTGCAAATGCCGCGTTCACGTGCTGATCGGAACTAGGAAACTGACATTTCCGACTAGCTAACTAACTGGTTGTAGTTATTCACATTCCGCATTCAACCAGTTCGCAAGTTGGAAATGTCAGTTTCCTAGTTTTGACTAGCATGTGAACGTGGCATTAGCCTGTTTTTAAATGTTCCAAAGCTTTCTTCCTTTCACATCATGTTATTTTAGTTTGCGTGTGTGCCAATGCTTTGTTTGAACAAAACAAATTAACATAGAGTACCACAGTATGAGTCATAATACCCATAAAACTAATGGTCAAACAGGGAAATGGTTCCAATCGTTTTTCCACTATTCACTTTTCCCATAGGGGATTTTAGAAGCACTTAAAATAAGGGTTGTATTTCATGGAGGCTTACTCTGGCGTGACGTTTTGATAACCGTGTAAATCTCTCTAGGACAAGATGACTTTAATCAATATATTCGCCTGTATTTACCCGCACAAAATGAAATGCTAATTAGCTGCTAATTTGGCTATGATAAAGAACTGCAAATGCCATGACGATCTGAACAAGACTTCTGAATCGAGGCAATGGGAAGAATGTTAGCTGAATGTAGTAATGAATAAATTGGCAAAAATTCTTTAAATGAACAATTCTGTGAACTGTCTTGTGCAAGTTTTAAATGGACACAGTACCTGTTAGCAATGGTGTCAGCTAGATATGACGTGCAGGAGCTGGCAGGGATTTGTAGTCTTGCATGATGTCTACTTTGATGCGAATTAGCATTTCCAAAACTGAGAGTATATAGAGCCAAACATAGCCGAGGGCAGTAGTGGTCCTGAGGGTGCTCAAGCACCCCCTAGAAAATAAATAATGATAATAATAAGAAATATATACAGTACCAGTCAAAAGTTTGGACACACCTTCTCATTCAAGGGTTTTTCTATATTTTTACTTTATTTCTACATTGTAGAATAATAGGAAAGACATCAAAACTATGAAATAACACATATGGAATCATGTACAGCTTTGCACAATTTTGGTAGTCACCTGGAATGCATTTCAATTAAAAGGTGTGCCTTGTTAAAAGTTCATTTGTGGAATTTCTTTCCTTAATGCGTTTGAGCCAATCAGTTGTAGTGTGACAAGGGAGGAGTGGTATACAGAAGATATCCCTATTTAGTAAAAGACCAAGCCCATATTATGGAAAGAACAGCTCAAATAAGCAAAGAGAAACGACAGTCTATCATTACTTTTAAGACATCAAGTGCTGTCGCAAAAACCATCAAGCGCTATGATGAAACTGGCTCTCATGAGGACCTCCACAGGAAAGAAGTTACCTCTGCTGCAGAGGATAAGTTCATTAGTTACCAGCCTCTAGAAATTGCAGCCCAAATAAATGCTTCACAGAATTCAAGTAACAGACACATCTCAACATCAACTGTTCAGAGGAGACTGTGTGAATCAGGCCTTCATGGTAGAATTTCTGCAAAGAAACCACTACTAAAGGACATCAATAAGAAGAAGAGACTTGCTTGGGCCAAGAAACACGAGCGATGGACATTAGACCGGTGGAAATTTGTCCTTTGGTTTGATGAGTTCAAATTTGAGATTTTTGGTTACAACCACTGTGTCTTTGTGAGACGCAGAGTAGGTAGACGGATGATCTCTGCTTGTGTGGTTCCCACCATGAAGCATAGAGGAGGAGGTGTTATGGTGTGGGGGTGCTTTTCTGGTGACACTGTCGTGATTTATTTAGAATTCAAGCCACACTTAACCAGTATGGCTTCCACAGGATTCTGCAGCGATACGCCATACCATCTGGTTTGTGCTTAGTGGGACAGTCATTTGTTTTTCAACAGGACAATGACCCAACACACCTCCAGGCTGTGTAAGGGCTATTTGACCAAGACAGAGAGTGATGGAGTGCTGCATCCAATGACCTGGCCTCCACAATCACCCCACCCCAATTGTAATGGTTTGGGATGAGTTGGACCGCAGAGTGAAGGAAAAGCAGCCAACAAGTGCTCAGCATATGTGGGAACTCCTTCAAGACTGTTGGAAAATCATTCCAGGTGAAGCTGGTTGAAAGAATGCCACGAGTATGCAAAGTTGTCATCAAGGCAAAGGGTGGCTACTTTGAAGAATTTATAACATATTTGATTTGTTTAACACTTTTTTGGTTACGACATGATTCCAAGTGTTATTTCATAGTTTGATGTCTTCACTATTATTCTACCATGTAGAAAATAGTAAAAAAGAATGAGTAGGAGTGTCCAAACTTTTGACTGGTACTGTATATATTTTTGGAAAACATTTATTTTTTACAAAAGCAGTTCACTGGGCCTTTACTAATATTAGCGGACCGATAGAGACTTCTGTAGTATAGGGAAAGACCAAATGAATTCAGCGTCTCAGCTTTGGCAGAACAGGTAGTTGTATAGTTTAGACCGCACCTGAGTGGCGCAGCACTGCATCTCAGCGCTAGAGGCCATTACAGACCCTGGTTCAATTCCAGGCTGTATCCCAACTGGCTGTGATCGGGAGTCCCATAGGGTGGTGCACAATTGACCCAGTGTCGTCCGGGTTAGGGTTTGGCCTGGGTAGGCCGTCATTGTAAATAAGAATTTGTTCTTAACTGACTTTCCTAGTTATATAAAATACATAAATAGTAAGAGTTGTTGCCCTGTCCCTTTCTCTGCAATTGTCATTCTAATGGAACGTTTACATCAAAAGGTGCAAAGTTATGGGCAAAGACACAAAACATCCACATCAAATTAAATATTTTCCTTGATCAAATAACATGGAACCACAACCACCTTTTTGTGCAGTTTGCATTTTCCATCCTTACAAATGACTTAATGTTAATGTACATTACTGTAGACTGGCCATCCAGGTTTGTACCTACAGACTTTCCAGCACCGTGAAGAAAAGCAATGCACAATACATTAATTGAGCACATTGAGACATCAAGTGGTTGTGATGATGTGATTTGATGGTGTGGCTCAGTTGGTAGTACAGCACCCCCAACCTCAAACTACTTCCTGTGGCTATGGGCTGGACAAATCTTTCTGCCTGCACTGGCGCTGCAGACAGATATATCTGCTAATAAAGGACTATTAAAGGCACAGTGCATACTTGTCATTTTCTTTGTATTATTATTTTTTTTTTTATTATTCCCAATTTTTCTGAATCAGCACCCTTCCTGCGGCTTAGTGTAGTACAGGAAGGTACTTTGACTGAGATTCACATCTGGTCAAAACAGCGGTGCGCCATAGTACTAATAAGATCATGATGGCATATTAGGAAAAAACTGACTGACCAATCAGGAGGCCAGCTTGGCGACATGCCATGATGGCAGCGAAAACACCAGCGCGTTCCTCTGGCCGGGTGCTCCGTGTGAGGAAGCCAAAGATGGAGGAGCCTGCTCCTGCACCAATACCTGGAAGGCATCAACACGTGTATTAAATAGGTCTAGATTGTGTGACCAAATCAAAGGCTGTATGATATCAGGACCGTAACATTGGGATGCCATTCATCTCTCTCTCTATCACTTTCTCACACACACACACACAGACAATTGTAAATAATTCACTTAGCGTTTAAATGAGTGGCTATAGGCCTACAGCACAACAACAGAAAACCACAAACACTCCAGAATTTGTATTTGTCTCACCTGCTACAAGTCGACTGCACAACAACAGCCATTTTGAGTATCCCATAAAATACATGAAGCTACCTAGGGGATAAAATATGTCATTTCACCATTAGTTGTATCATCTGTGGCTTGCACTTAGGACTCTTTTAGTTGGTCTTAGGAATTAATTGCCTACTGATGTTGCCATGAGTTTAAGGTTTTGCACATTCATATTTACTTTATCACAACTTTGCTGCAGTAGGAGGTTGGATAGATTTTTTCATAAACACCACGAAATCTGGAAGCAAGTCTGCCCATATTACTGTAACATTTCCATTTCTAAGGACTGCCATTTCCTCACTCTCCCTGCAACATCACATCAGCAGGCTAGCTGGGAGGGTTGAATGGAATCTGTTTTTCTTTATGACTCAAGTCAATCATCCCTGTTTCAGTTAAATAAATCATGTGGTTCTTTGTTTGCATCCCAAATGGCCAGTATTCCCTATATGGTGCGCTACGTGCACTACTGGTCAAAGTAGTGCACTATGTAGGGAATAGGGTGCCACTTGGGATGCCGACTTCATGTGCCTTGCAACAGCTGGTTCCTGAGCCTGAAAACAATTTGAAGCTGTGAAGCTTACCAACAATCTCAAAAACGTTGGAGTATAGGATGATGGTCTTTGTAGTTCGGGTCCGGTCGGACCAGAGGCCGAACAGTGGGCCTGTCAGCAGCCCACTCAGACTGAACGCAGACAAGCCCAGACCCAGGAAGTATGGAGGTGCCTCCAAAATCTGGAGATACCTCCATATTGTAGGGAGGATGACAGCTAAGAGAGAGAGAGAGAGAGAGAGAGAGAGAGAGACAGAGAGAGAGAGAGAGAGAGAGATGCATTAGACATGTCTCATTTACCATACAAGCCCATTTGAAAAAGCAATATTTTTGTGTTTTTATTATGCATGTTTTAGATTTGAACGTGACAAAAACATACAAATCATATGACAGTCAGTCAGACATTTTTAGTTTCATTGTGGAAATATGTGTACATTTAGGCAGCCGAAACCAACTCACCGTACTCAATGCCACTTAACAGAAATATCAATCCAATAGTGAAAAAAGTACAATTCTTCTTCTGACGATAATCCATCACCTAAAATGACTTCTCTGGCTATGGCACATCAACGTTTGCCTCCTCATATCGTTCAGGGACAAATTTATCAAATTAGATTAAGCAAACAAGAGGATGATGACTCCAATCAAGCCTATTTCCCCTTGGTAAACATTGGAATGTGCTCCACTGTATTTTCGGAATAAAGTTGCATTTGGTCGCTTCGAAACTCTCATTTGCCCCACAGGTAGTTGCCCCCACAGGTAGGTACTACAGCATCCTCGACAGCTGGTAAAAACCCGATAGGCCTTATCAGCATATCCCCCAGAGTCTTTTGTCCTCCATGAACCACTATAATCCCATTAGTAAATATCCCAGACGAGCGGCATCACTTCAAATGCCTGAAGGAAAATTCAGTTTGTTTTCAGTCATTGGCAGCAGGTTGACCAAGAATATTGGAGACTGTAGATCACTGCCTAAAGCCTGAGCTCTGCATATGCCACTGCAGGTATAGCCAATGTTCTTCTTCTGCTGTTTTGTGTTACAAGGTGAGGTAAAGCACACAGGACATGATATCTATTATTCATTATAGACAGCTCTCATTTCATTGTAAACACGCCACTCCAGACCAAAATGCATATACTCAAGCAATGCTTTAAAATAGCCATCCAGGTTAAGTAAGTGCTACTGTAACCCTAGGCTACTAGCTACAGTATACGTAGAAAATTGCCCTCTTAGTAATGGTTTATGGGTGTAGCGTACAGTATTAGCAGCGATGGCCCCTGAACTGCATGCAACCTCTCCACAAATATACCAGCACAGAAATATGGAATTTACATTTTAGAATGTATACTGAAGTATCTGGGCCCTCATTTGTCAATGTTGCGTAGAAAAGCTTCTAAATGAACTCGTACGAAGAAAATGTAGAATGTTTGCAAGTACAAAAAGTTGGTATTCATCAAATGCTCGTATGCTTGATTTACACACACCTGTAAGTATTTTGCCTTGATAAATCAGACACGTTCTTAAACACTGTGCTAGTGCACGTGGAGTCTCATTTACATAGAGAACCGCCCTAAATGACCATTTATCTCACACTTTTCAAGCTGTCTAACATTTACTGGGGACAATACATCACAATGATATAAATGTCATACCAAATGAAAGACGGAAGTCTTGGGCACATATTTTGTATTCATTACATCTTCATATCTTATTTCAGTATGGAGTTGTAGACCGTTAAAGAGAGTGTGCCCTTGTGACAAATTGCCCCATCAGCCGGTAAATTGTCACACACGACTTACACTCGGGTAAGTTGTCACATTGGATTATCAACAAATAGGAACACAACTTATTAATTGTGAATATTGAACCAAATTCAACTTCATTTAAAGAACTCAAAATAAAAACAATCATGCCTAGAGAATCTGGCAAGTCATGCCTTTCAATCATAGCAATAATGCTGGCAAAGCACACTAAGTGGCACGCCCACTTTACTTTGAAATCGAACGTTCTCTGGCATGCACATACAGTACATTGCAAAAGCATTCACCCCCTTGGCGTTTTTTCCTATTTTGTTTCATTATAACCTGTAATTTAAATGGATTTTCATTTGGATTTCATGTAATGGACATACACAAAATAGTCCAAATTGGTGAAGTTAAATTTTAAAAAATCACTTGTTCCAAAAAAAAAGAAGGAAAGTGTGGCATACATTTTCCCCCCCGCCCCCCTTTGCTATGAAGCCCCAAAATAAGATCTGGTGCAACCAATTACCTTCAGAAGTCACACAATTAGTTCAAGTCCACCTGTATGCAAAATAAGTGTCACATGATCTCAGTATACCTGTTCTGAAAGGCCCCAGAGTCTGCAACACCACTAAGCAAGGGGCACCATCAAGCAAGCGACACAATGAAGACCAAGGAGCTCTCCAAACAGGTCAGGGACAAAGATGTGGAGAGGTACAGATCAGAGTTGGGTTACAAAAAAATATCAGAAACTTTGAACATCCCACAGAACACAATTTAAATCCATTATTAAAAAATGGAAAGAATATGGTACCACAACAAACCTGCCAAGAGAGGACTGCCCACCAAAACTCACAGACCAGGCAAGGAGGGCATTAATCAGAGAGGCAACAAAGAGACCAAAGATAACTCTGAAGGAGCTGCAAAGCTCACAGCGGAGATTGGAGTATCTGTCCATAGGACCACTTTAAGTCGTACACTTCACAGAGCTGGGCTTTATGGAAGAGTGGCCAGAAAAGCCATTGCTTAAAGAAAGAATAAGAAAACATGTTTGGTGTTCGCCAAAAGGCATGTGGAAGACTCTCCAAATATATGGAAGAAGGTACTCTGGTCAGATGAGACTAAAACTGAGCTTTTTGGCCATCAAGGAAACACCTCTCATCCCCCTGAGAATCTCATCCCCTGAGAACACCATCCCCACAGTGAAGCATGGTGGTGGCAGCATCATGCTGTGGGGATGTTTTTCATTGGCAGGGAATGGGAAACTGGTCAGAATTGAAGGAATGATGGATGGCGCTAAATACAGGGAAATTCTTGAGGGAAACCTGTTTCAGTCTTCCAGAGATTTGAGACTGGGAAGTTTCACCTTTCAGCAGTACAATGACCCTAAGCATACTGCTAAAGCAACACTCGAGTGGTTTAAGGGGGAACATTTTAAATGACTTGGATTGGCCTACAGTAGTCAAAGCCCAGACCTCAATTTAATTGACAATCTGTGGTATAACTTAAAGGTTGCTGTACACCAGCGAAACCCATCCAACTTGAAGGAGCTGGAGCAGTTTTGTCTTGAAGAATGGGCAAAAATCCCAATGGCTAGATGTGCCAAGCTTATAGAGACATACCCCAAGTGACTTGCAGCTGTAATTGCTGCAAAAGGTGGCTCTACAAAGTTTTGACTTTGGGGGGTGAATAGGTATGTACACAAGTTTTCTGTTTTTTTTGTTGTTTTATTTCTTGTTTGTTTCACAATAAATATTTTTCATCCTCAAAGTGTTAGGCATGTTGTGTAAATCAAATAATACAAACCCCCCAAAACTCACATTTTAATTCCAGGTTGTAAGGCAACAAAATAGGAAAAATGCCAAGGGAGGGAATACCTTCGCAAGCCACTGTAGATCCACGGTAACTGTTTTGTAACAGCCTATACGACGTATCCATATCTGACTAATCAGATTCATCTTTGGAGTCACAGTTCCGGCACACATATATTGCCTGGCCTGGGGCACACTTCACCTCGCACACTTCCCCCAAGTCTCCTTTGGACGGCTGTTTGAAAAATGGCTCCACACAGACGAGGCTGAAGCACTCCTCTTCGTCTGATGACTCTTATACGATTTTTAGCTGCCGCCTTGTTCTTTGCGGATCCAGATTTAGCTTCAGTTCCCGTTTCTTCGGAAACACCCTTTTGCTACATTGTGCCTTATTCCTTTCCATTTCTAGTGCCTGCTTCACTGGTGTGTTGGTTAGAATTCCTGTTTTAGCGCCATTTTCTTCCTTTTGCAAGCTGGTTTTTCAGGGGCTAGCTTTTGCATATGGCCATAGGTCCTCTGGAGTTGGTAGTCCAATGGCATGGTGCTAGCATAAGAACTGGGCAGGTCTGTGTCTGAGCTCATGCTAGGCAGGGCTGGAATACTGTTGGGGCCTGGCAGGGCTGGAATAGTGTTGGGGCCTGGCAGGTTGTTACTGGGGCCTGGCAGGTTGCTGCTGGGGCCTAGTAGGGTTGGGTTCTGAATAGGGCGATCTGTAACATAGGATGGGGCAAACTCGGTTTCCAGAAATACATCCCTGTTGTAATGCTGTACCCCAGCCACCCTGAATGTTCAAGGGGGTTGCAGCCAGACGATTGGCGATTGCCACAATAAATTGCCCTAACCCTAAATTGACATTGTCTTCCTGGGATTGTTCCTCATCCAGGCATCACACGAGGTGTTGATGTGCCTCTTTAGTGGCCCGTAGACAGACCTGTCTAAGGGTTGAAGCCAATGAGAATAATGGGGTGGGAATGACAGCATAATTATGCCATTTTCTTTGGCATAATTGAGTCCATCAACGGACAGATGAGACTTGTGGTTTTGTCCAAAAGGAGTAAACAGGGCTTCTCCTTTGAGCACTTCGTATGCTCAACGCAATGTTTCAGGAAGTCAACAAAGTGCACATCTTTCATCCACCCAGACCCTCCATTGCTTCCAGGTGGCCCGTGGATCAGGAAATGATCGCGGAAGTTGATACGGGAATATAAAATATGGAGGTATACTATTCCCTGTGACTGAGACAGCACAGGCCAGTGTGACGAAGGTTCCCCTTTCAGCGGAGGTCAGTGACCCTACTTGTTTGAATCCACGTCTGCCCACCACTTTGTCAGTTTTATGTACAGTGGTCACCCCAGTTTCATCAACATTCCATATGTCTCCTGGTCCAAATTAATATCTCTGTAGCATTTTTGCTACATTTTCGAAGAAAGCATTAACATTTTCTCTGAAGCTACTTGCCCTGGCAAGGCTAGTTGCCTCTGGCTTTCTCAGCATCGGCGTAGGGTGCCGCTTTTTTAAGAAGCCTGTCAACCACTCCGAGCTGGCCTTTTCTTCTTCTGCCCACATTGGCGCGAACTTCAGCTGGTGTGCCACAGCTAACTGGTAGGCAAGTATTTTGACCTCACTTGGCGATAGACCAAAATTAATGTCAGCTGACCTAGTAATATACTGAACAAGCTGCATCTCCAAATCCAGTGAAAAAACCTGCCATGGCTTTGAATAGACAACCACTGTTGTTGGCATGGCTGTCTGACTTTCAACTTCTTCTCTGGTAACCTTTTGACAATACCGAGGCAGAGTACGGTAATTTATGTCAAAATCCTTCGCTGAACTCCTGATTGATTTGTTCTGCAACTTCACCTGCCTCACTGCCTTTAACATTATGCCAGGTGGTGTGCTGCCATTCTTTCTTTTTATAATTTCTAACCTTTCTTTCCTTCCTTCCTTCAAAAACACATTTCCTCATTGCAATTACATTCATTACAGGCTTATTACGCCCACCTCAATGTCTACTATCCTTGTTGCCACAATGCAATTCATAACAGCACACTAAATTCATGTGTGTGTGTGTGTATATACTGTCTCATACAGTAGGCATGTAGAGTTAGTAGATACACACACACACACCAGAGCCTGTCTTGTGTAGTCCAGGGATATGTCTGCTGCTCTAAACTATACGTGTATATATAATAATCCATTTACAGTTACATTTAATACTATTATCAGAGCTGATTACACTTTCGCAATGTTTTTTGAGCATGTTCTCTGTGTCTATGTATAACATGGCAAGTTGTCACATGTGAAGACTTGCCCCAAGGACATGGAGACAACTTGCCCCAAACTCACATGTGTGCTAATGTTGGCTAAATCTCTCAAGGTTAGCTCAGCATAGGACTGCAGCTAAAGTATCAAAATACACATTATTGTCTCAGTGCAAAATTATCATTTTGAACATTCATACAACGTTTTATTTCATAAAATGTAAAGGGACAATTGTTTTACTTTTGAAGGGGAAAATTTTGAAACTTGTGCTCACCTCAGATTAGAGTGACCTTGACCACAAGTGAACAGGAAGTTGAGCATAGAACTTGTAGTCATGCAAAGTAGCTATTTGATTTGAGATAGAGCCTCTAGTGTTGGAGGTATGAACAGTTTGTATGACCAACTTACCTCGCTCTCCCCTATGCAACGGCCTGAGAGACATAAATCAATAATTGAAAGAACTTGTTGATTGTGTCAAAAATGTGAGACAAATTCTGGTGCAATGTAAATGTGTTTTCCTTTTCAATTTGATTACAATATTTGGAAGAACAGATACAGTGGGGAGAACAAGTATTTGATACACTGCCGATTTTGCAGGTTTTCCTACTTACAAAGCATGTAGAGGTCTGTAATTTTTTTAATCATAGGTACACTTCAACTGTGAGAGATGGAATCTAAAACAAAAATCCAGAAAATCACATTGTATGATCTTTAAGTAATTAATTTGCATTTTATTGCATGACATAAGTATTTGATCACCTACCAACCAGTAAGAATTCCGGCTGTCACAGACCTGTTAGTTTTTCTTTAAGAAGCCCTCCTGTTCTCCACTCATTACCTGTATTAACTGCACCTGTTTGAACTCGTTACCTGTATAAAAGACACCTGTCCACACACTCAATCAAACAGACTTCAACCTCTCAACAATGGCCAAGACCAGAGAGGGTGTAAGGACATCAGGGATAAGATTGTAGACCTGCACAAGGCTGGGATGGGCTACAGGACAATAGGCAAGCAGCTTGGTGAGAAGGCAACAACTGTTGGCGCAATTATTAGAAAATGGAAGAAGTTCAAGATGACGGTCAATCACCCTCGGTCTGGGGCTCCATGCAAGATCTCACCTCATGGGGCATCAATGATCATGAGGAAGGTGAGGGATCAGCCCAGAACTACACGGCAGGACCTGGTCAATGACCTGAAGAGAGCTGGGACCACAGTCTCAAAGAAAACCATTAGTAACACACTACTCCGTCATGGATTAAAATGCTGCAGCGCACGCAAGGTCCCCCTGCTCAAGCCAGCGCATGTCCAGGCCCGTCTGAAGTTTGCCATTGACCATCTGAATGATCCAGAGGAGGAATGGGAGAAGGTCATGTGGTCTGATGAGACAAAAATAGAGCTTTTTTGTCTAAACTCCACTCGCTGTGTTTGGAGGAAGAAGAAGGATGAGTACAACCCCAAGCACACCATCCCAACCGTGAAGCATGGAGGTGGAAACATCATTCTTTGGGGATGCTTTTCTGCAAAGGGGGCAGGACGACTGCACCGTATTGAGGGGAGGATGGATGGGGCCATATATCACGAGATCTTGGCCAACAACCTCCTTCCCTCAGTAAGAGCATTGAAGATGGGTCGTGGCTGGGTCTTCTAGCATGACAACGACCCGAAACACACAGCCAGGGCAACTAAGGAGTGACTCCGTAAGAAGCATCTCAAGGTCCTGGAGTGGCCTAGCCAGTCTCCAGACCTGAACCCAATAGAAAATCTTTGGAGGGAGCTGAAAGTCCGTATTGCCCAGCGACAGCCCCAAAACCTGAATGATCTGGAGAAGATCTGTATATAGGAGTGGGCCAAAATCTCTGCTGCAGTGTGTGCAAACCTGGTCAAGAACTACAGGAAATGTATGATCTCTGTAATTGCAAACAAAGGTTTCTGTACCAAATATTAAGTTCTGCTTTTCTGATGTATCAAATACTTCTGTCATGCAATAAAATGCAAATGAATTACTTAAAAATCATACAATGTGATTTTCTGGATTTTTTATTTTAGATTCTGTCTCTCACAGTTGAAGTGTACCTATGATAAAAATTACAGACCTCTACATGCTTTGTAAGTAGGAAAACCTGCAAAATTGGTAGTGTATCAAATAGTTGTTCTCCCCACTGTACCTATAACCGTTGTATGATATTGACTCTTGTCCTCAGTGCCAGAGCTATGGGTAGTGGGAAACACTCCCTGTGAGGCATGGGCTCATCAGGACTGGGTGGATCATTCAATGGAATGCGATTTTTGATTGCAATGTCGTGGAGCACACTGCAAGCCTGGACAATGTAGCAAACCTAAAAAGGAATTTGCAGGCTTTATTTCATTCAAGTAATGGCATGTGAAGGAATGTCACTTCAGAGGCAAACCTTGCTAGGCTGGTATTGCAGTGTGCCTCCTGTCCCAGACAAGCTCAGACTTTCCTTTCGGCAGGCCTATGGTGCTCTCCACTGTTCTTGTGCGTGGGCTTGCTTGTAACTTGCCTCTTGTTGGTTTGTGTGGAGTCATCCGCCATGTTTTCAATGGGTAGCCCCGGTCTCATGCAGTTATGAACACAACATTCCGATATTGTTTCCCAGTAGATGTCTAACATGGCAAATAAAACATGTCACTTACCAATAAGCCGTCTATCCTCAACAGCTCCTTCCTGGAGGTTAAGGCCGACTGAACTGTTCTGCACAATGAATGAATAATGTGTCCCACCTGGCCACTACCTTCAACAAAGCCCAATGTGAATCACAGATGACCCTGCATGTTGACGAAGTTGAATTTGTTCAATGATGGTGCTTTTATTGCGATGTGGGTGCAGTCAATTGCTCCAATGACATTGGGAAATTCAGCTACGGTATGGAAATCCCTTTTCACTCTGGCCTGTTGCACAGCAGTGTACGGAAACTGTATGTATTGTGGGGGTCAATGAAATAATGCCATGAAGGACTACAGGCAATACTCTGCTCATGGTTGGTTGTGAAATGCCAGACCAATCCGCAATCTCCCGTTGGAATGTTCCAGTGGCCAGAAATCCCGGGGTGGAGAGGACTTGGCTATGCCCCGGGATGGCATTGGTGCATTTCGTCTCCCTTTCTAATACTGGAGAGAGTTGGTTGCAGAGATACAATAAAATATGCTTTGGAAAAAAAAATCTACTAATACGCCAAGCATCTCTCTCAGCACAAAAAAATCTGCATGTTCATTGAAAACCGGCTCCTTGCGTAATGCAGCTTGTGCCAGATCCTCCAGCAATGCAAGATTTGCCATTTTGGACCAAGTCACAATGCATCAGTGTTGCCTTTTTTTATATTTATATATTATATAACTAAATTGCCTCCAACCTTACATTCCACTCCAGGTTTAAATGGATTCATGTTTATGAATTCAATAGCACTCCTGAGAACTATTAGTAGCTTAAGTGTCTATAAAATAAATGCATGAATAAACTATTAATGTATTATATTTTTCCTTTCATAGTTGATGATTTGGTCCAGCATGCCAAGCCTTTCTCCATTTGGTGGATGCTATTTCATTAGCAGTTTGACTTTTCTACCACAAGGTGCTGTGCGTACGCACGGTCAAGAGTGTGCGTCAACATTAAGCACACTTCTCAAGTGTAAGTACAATTTGATCAATCCCACACTTTGATTCGAAACGAACGCACGCGTGGTTTACCAACGTTTCTGTTCGGATGCAACATTGATAAATGAAGGCCCAGGTACCTTCTCCAGGATATATAAATATAGTTCATATAAGAGTCAAACACTTCACATGGTGGTCAAACATGTCATAAAATACCTTTTTAATTCACATGATGGTCAAACATTTTTTTGTTGTAATACAAACACTCCCAATATCAAACTATAGGTTTTACTCTTCCATCAGGCTCAGTTCACTATTGGACATAGGCCTACTGTACTGTAGGCTAATATGTTATTGGGTTGACGATGTGTTAAATATCACATTTTAGTCATTTAGCAGAGGTTCTTATCCAGAGCTACTTACAGTAGTGCGTTCACACATTTTTCATACTGGTCCCCTGTGGGAGTCAAACCCACAACCCTGGCATTGCAAGTGCCAGGCTGTACCAACTGAACCAACACAGGATACATTCACAAGCTGGCGTGGACCAATGCCCTGGGTTTGTTGGATTAAACAAACATAATTTAAACAGATGTCCATTTTTTCCCTTTTCACATAATATACCTTTTTAGTATAGGAAAATCACAAAAAATGAATTGCTAAAAGGTATGCTTACGAAACTCCTGATGTTGCGGTCATATAAACTGTGGTGAGACAGTTACCATCTTCATTTGAGACCGTTTGCTACAGCAGGAAAAGATTCCTGCAGCAACAGGAAATGTGAATTGGGAAAGGTGAATTGAACATTTTTCTAGGGGTTGATGATATGTCAAATTCCAGACTTTAGAAGCCTCTTTAAAACTCACTACAAGTTCGCATTTTCTGCTGTGCAGTAAAATTCTCAGCAGCAAGTGATCAAATTAAGATCCTACACCTGTACATCTTTTCAGTTTATTTCAAGTGTGACATCTTCAAATAACATAATAGTATAATCACAGTGATCCCAGTATATACAGCGGCAACTGTTAGAATGACAGAATAAACAATACTTACACTCTTACAACAGTTAATATCAATAAATACTGAAATAATATCTCCAAGGGTCTCAAGTCTTTCAGATATAGTTTTTTGTTCGTCACTAGTGTTCTGAGTGTAACCAGTAGCACTACTTAAGAGTTGTAGCAGTCTGTCTGTGTATTTCTCTTACCAGTAACCGGTTGACTTTACTCTGTAGTTGGGTTGCAATCCTGGTGTCTGTAATATACTGTATCTCCAGTGTCATGTTGAATTTGTGATAATCCTTGACACAGATACCAAGTCCATGCCAAAAAAAGGTACCATGAAAATTCCATTCAGTGTAATTGAGTTCAAACAGAAGCAGAGTTTCACAAAACACTCTACGAATAACATTATTTACAAACGCCAATAATAACAAGAAAGCCACTGTCCTAAAGCAAAGTTTTTACCTCAGAGTTACTGAGGAGCCACTCCCAACATAAAACCCTGGGTAGAGGGGCTCAGTGAATTTGGTGTGGAATGTGTGCAGGTGTGTCCGTATGTTAGAGGAGACTCTGCAGAAGGACAGAATGCCGGCCTGCCAGTCCAGATACACTCCTACTCTGTAGTAAGGGGAGGATTGGACAGGAAACTCAGTGCAGTTATTATTGTGCCAGGTGGTGTTGCTGTGATTAGAGGACTCCAAACTCCAAGACTTACGATTGTATCCAAGCACACAGTCTTTACGCCCTCCTGTCCTGCTGATTCCTTTATATGCCATTCCTATAACAGCCCATTCCCCATTCCAATCTGCCTCCCAGTAACAGGGGCCTGGCCCAGATAGACCCTCTCTACACAGCACCTGTTCGCAGTTCCCAAATCTCTCTGGGTGATCAGGATACCGCTGCTTCTCATCCACCCATGTCACCTTTCTGTTCCCCTCAGACAGAGAGAGGCGTCTGTGTGCTGTGTTTGGGTCCAGTGTGAGATTACGTGCATCTGAATGGGGAGATGAAGACATAACTGATCACATTTCATCAAATTATCCAACAATTGGGGGGGAGCAACTAAGAAAAAAACTCCAAAGCTTAAATGTCCAAGTTGGCTGGACTTAAAATGTAGAAAAATATCGAGATGACATGGAATACTCCATTAACTCAATGATTTTTTTTTTTGTTGCTAAATGTTGGTTGAATTAAACAATTGTTGTCTGAACTTAAATATCGAACATTTTCGTTCTAACAGTAATGGCGAGTTAAGTTTGCTGAGACCAACTTAAAATATTGTTGGCCTAAAATACATATTTCCTAGTGTGAATTTCAGGAAGTTACATTTTACTTAATTGTATTACTTGTCAGGGACCGGTTTACAATTAAAGCATACATTTCAGAGGCTGAAATTATGCATTAAAACCAGATATAGCTAAAAAATTAGTGAGTGAGATTAGTGAGATTGTTTATACCTGTTTCATCTGGTCTGTGATTCATATAAGCATATCCAAATTAACTCACTGTCTGGTCCATCAACTGGATCATGACTGAAACTAGAAAGGAGTCAAAGTGGAACATTCCAACAGTCCCATGAGCAAATCAATTTAACTTTTCCCCAACTATCCACAATGTTTTGGTCAACCTAAAATATGAATTTCATAAAATACAAAAAGTTGGGTAAATCAAAGAGGCTGTGGAACTAGTTACAAAATCTTTTTGAGTTGGGCCACCTCAGTTATTTTTGTTTTTTTTACAGTGTATGATTATCTATCATGCCCAGTGGTGTAGCGGAGGTTAAAACGCACATAAACACCGTTAACCCACCTTTTTACTCACCCGAACGGCGATCATCGTTTACCTACTTATTGTTTTGGCACTACATCCCTGATCCTACCTCCATTATCAAAGTTTGAATTTGTGGGACATTTTCACGCTGGGAGAAATTTTACAGCGTGACGTCACAGTCAGAACGATTGGGAACTATTCCACGCTGGGAAGATTTTTACATGGGACAGGGTGTCGTGTAAAAATCTTCCGCGCATGAAGTAGTTCCCAATCGGTCTGATTGTGACGTCATGCGGTAAGATTTTCTCCCAGCGTGAAAATGTTCCCAGTTCAATAACTGCTGAGCTCGTGAGGATATTTCTCTCACACCCTCCCTCGATCTCGAAAAAGTGTTTTGCGGGCACGAAGCATTCGCTTCACACATCTGATTATTGACTCTACAGTTATTATGCAATTACTGATTGCCATTAGGCTACAATGGTTTGTTGAGCAATTACGAAAACCATTGCCATCAGAACCTATCCTATTTTTAAGACACGCTGATATTGTCTATAGTGAAACATTGCATACAAAATAGCATAAGAAAACACTTGGAATATATAATACAAACACTTAAATCCATAATGGGCTACATAACATTTCTACTCTTGATGGGAAAACTGTATTGTGCAAAAAAAAGTAATATGACTTTGAATAGCCATTAAATAATTTAAGCGCACCCTCTCCCTCCCCTACCAGAGGACCTGAGCCCTGGGACCATGCCTCAGGACTACCTGGCCTGATGACTCCTTGCTGTCCCCGGGCCACCTGGTCGTGCTGCTGCTCCAGTTTCAACGGTTCTGCCTGCGGCTATGGAATCCTGACCTGTTCACTGGATGTGCTATCTTGTCCCAGACTTGCTGTTTTCGACTCTCTCTCTCTACCGCACCTGCTGTCTCTAACTCTGAACACTCGGCTATGAAAAGCCAACTGACATTTACTCCTGAGGTGCTGACCTGTTGCACCCTCTACAACCACTGTGGTTTATTATTATTTGACCATGCTGGTCATCTATGAACATCTTGGCCATGTACTGTTATAATCTCAACCCGGCACAGCCAGAAGAGGACTGGCCACCCCTCAGAGCCTGGTTCTTCTCTAGGTTTCTTCCTAGGTTCCTGCCTTTCAAAGGAGTTTTTCCTAGCCACTGTGCTTCTACATCTGCATTGCTTGCTGTTTGGGGTTTAAAGCTGGGTTTCTGTATAGCACTTTGACATTGGCTGATGTAAAAAGGGCTTTATAAATACATTTGATTGATACAGTGGGCTATTTAGCCTATATTCTGGAATAACTTTCAGCACTGGGCAGCTCCTGTGATGACAGTTACGTTTCACTTTGTAGCGAGTGCACTGCATGTTGTTTTGGGAAACGGGTATGACATCTTCGGACGTTATTGTTTTTACAATGCATCGTTTGAAATTAGTCTCACGAGTGTTTTAATCTTTATCGGGAAACCAGCCCTGATCATTTGAACATGTCTTTTCATGGCTTTGAGGGGAAAAAAATATTCCATCATTTATATATCTCTTAGTGTCCAGGAAAAAAAATGTAGTAGGTCTACAACATAGATGGCTGTCTTTCACTTCACTTTGACCAGTTAAAATGTTTTATTCAGATGTTTTCTGAGCTGATGGACACAAGTGTACAAAATAAAATTATACACTTCTGTTATGGACATGAATGGGATAAAAGTTTATTCATCCCAGCAATCAACACTCACATTTAATTTGACCTGGTTGGGTTGCGAAATCTCCAGATCCCATGCTGTAGGAAAAACAAAACAAATGAATAACATGCACACACACAAATACACACAAATTAATGCAAGCATGTGCATTATGGACACTGCAGCAGAGACAAAGAAAGAGCTTTAAACACAACTTCACTAACTTATCTGGTCTGTTCCCACACTGGTTACTGGATGTTTGGCTACCAATAAATGAGAAAATGGTACAACATACTTGAGTTTCTCCAGTTTACAGCAGGGATCCTCTAATATAGCAGAGAGCAGATTCACTCCTGAGTGATTGTAGCTCAAGTCCAGCTCTCTCAGGTGTGAGGGGTTTGACCTCAGAGCTGAGGCCAGAGAAGCACAGCCTTTCTTTGCGACTCCACAGAATGACAACCTGCAAGAGTTTATCATGAGTTCACATCCTCTAGTGGAGAAAATGGTAGCTGTGTATGTCTTCCTCAATCACTTAAAATGTGACATTTGTATTTTTTTTTTTAAATACATGGTAAAAAAAATTATTATTAAATACATTAGAATTTAATAAATATTGCATCTTAATTTATGACAATCTTCTTTATGCAATTCGGTACATGGCATTTGGAAAGTATTCAAATCCCTTCCCTTTTTCCACATTTTGTTACGTTACAGCCTTATTCTAAAATTGATTAAATAAAACCGTTTTCCTCAATCTACACACAATACCCCATAAGTTTTTTTTGTGTGCAGGTTTACTACAAATAAAAAACAGATACCTTATTTACATAAGTATTCAGACCCTTTGCTATGAGACTTGAAATTGAGCTCCGGTGCATTCTGTTTCCATTGAGCATCCTTTATGTTTCTACAACTTGATTGGAGTCCACATGTGGTAAATTCAATTGATTGGACATGATTTGGAAAGGCACACACCTGTCTATATAAGCCCCCACAGTTGATAGTGCATGTCAGAGCAAAAACCAAGCCAGGATTGTGTCGAGAGACAGATATGGGGACGGGTAACAACATTTCTGCAGCATTAAATGTCCCCAAGAACACCGTGGCCTCCATCACTCTTTAAATGGAAGAAGTTTGGAACCACCAAAACTCTTCCTAGAGCTGGCCGCCCGGCCAAACTGAGCAATTGGGGGGAGAAGGGCCTTGGTCAGGGAGGTGACCAAGAACCCGATGGTCCCTCTGACAAAGCTCCAGAGTTCCTCTGTGTAGATGGAAGAACCTTCCAGAAGGATAACCATCTCTGCAGCACTCCACCTATCAGGCCTTTATGGTAGAGTGGCCAGACGGAAACTGCTCCTCAGTAAAAAGGCACATGACAGCCCGCTTGGAATTCGCCAAAAGGCACCTAAAGAACTCTCAGACCATGAAAAACAAGATTATCTGGACTGATGATACCAAGATTGAACTATTTGGCCTGAATGCTAAGCATCACGTCTGGAAGAAACCTGGCACCATCCCTACTGTGAAACATGGGTGGTGGCAGCATCATGCTGTGGGGATGTTTTTCAGCGGCAGGGACTAGAAGACTAGTCAGGATCGAGGGAAAGATGAACGGAGCAAAGTACAGAGAGATCCTTGAGGAAAACCTGCTCCAGAGCGCTCAGGACCTCAGACTCGGGCGAAGGTTCACCTTCCAACAGGGCAACAACCCTAAGCACACGTCCAAGACAAAGCAGGAGTGACTTTGGGACAAGTTTCTGAAAGTCCTTGAGCGGCCCAGCCTGATCCCAGACTTGAACACGACCAAACATCTCTGGAGAGACCTGAAAATAGCTGTGCAGCGATGCGCGCCCCCCCCCCCCCCCCCCCATCCTCTCAAACCAGCTTGAGAGGATCTACAGAGAAAAATGTGAGAAACTCCCCAAATACAGGTGTGTCAAGGGTCTGAATACTTATGTAAATGTGATATTTCCGTTTTTTATTTTCTACTTTTGCTAACATTTCAAAACCTGTTTTTGCTTTGTTATTATGGGGTATTGTGTGTAGATTTGATTAGGGAAAAATACTATTTAATCCATTTTAGAATAAGGCTGATACGTAACAAAAATGTAGAAAAAGTTTCAATTCAGCTGACATATTAGTCCGATATTGTCCTCTATACATACGGTTGATAACATAAGAACTAGTTAACTAATGCAGGAATACTGACCTCAGTGTCTCAAGTTTACAGTGTGGACTCTCCAGTCCCGCTGAGAGCAGTTCTGCTCCTGAATTCCGCAGGTCATTGTCACTCAGGTCCAGCTCTCTCAGGTTTGAAGAGTTTGACATTAGAACTGAGGCCAGATAAGCACAGCCTTTCGCTGTGACTCCACAAAATGACAACCTGCAGAGTGTATCATGAGTTTAAAATAGTTTAGTAGTGAAAGTGGGAAATGGAAGCTTTGTATGTCTTCCTCAATCTCTTAAAATATGATAATTATTGATCACATTATTACATATAAGTAATACAATTGTATACTGTACAATATATTTGAAATCAATCTTTCTCTTATGTAGTTAAGTAGCCTAACTATGACATTTCAATTTGGCTGAGGTCAAACACATTAGTCTGATATTGTTGAAAGGGGAATAAATGTGGATTTGAAGAACTATCCAAATGTGAACTAATACAGGAAAACTAACCTGAGTGTCTCAAGTTTACAGTGCGAATTATCCAGTCCAACAGCGAGCAGCTTCACTCCTGAATCTGTCAGCAGGTTGTTGTCACTCAGGTCCAGCTCTCTCAGGTGGGAGAAGTTGAGAGCTGAGGCTAAAGCTTCACAGCATCTCTCTGTGAGGTTACATCCATTCAGCCTATGAAAGGTAAAAAATACTAATTTATCACAGTTACACAAATCTAGTGAACAAGTAGCTTATATTTTGATAAAATTGGGAAAATAATGACCATTGGAAAGTTTAATTCCAAAACGCTATATATCCATTTGATTTTTAGATTTGATTTGATTGTTTAAAGAAATTATGAGAGTGGTGTTTTTTCCCCACTATCTAATCATTGTTGTTCAATGACAGAAATGTATTTGTTTAAACTCTATCAGATAGACAAATCATGTTTTTTTGGCAAAATGCTACAGTGGCTTCAGAAAGTATTCACACCCCTGGATTTTTTCCACATTTTGTTGTGTTACAGCCTGAATTTAAAATGGATTAAATGTAGATTTTTTTGGGGTCACTGGCCTACACACACACACACACACACACACACAATACCCCATGATGTCGAAGTGGAATTATGTTTTTAGAAAGTTTTACAAATTAATAAATGAAAAGCTGAAATGTCTTGAGTCAATAAGTATTCAGCCCCTTTGTTATGGCAAACCTAAATAAGTTCAGGAGTAAAAAAATGCTTAACAAGTCACATAAGTTGCATGGACTCACTCTGTGTGCAATAATATTGTTTAGCATTATTTTTGAATGACTACCTCATCTCTGTACCCCACACATACAATTATCTGTAAGGTCCCTCAGTCGAGCACTGAATTTCAAACGGATTCAACCACAACAACCAGGGAGGTTTTCCAACGCCTTGCAAAAAACGGCACCAATTGGTTGATGGGTAAAAAGAAAACATTGGAGAGAAAAAAGCAGCCATTTACTATCCCTTTGAGCATGGTGAAGTTATACATTACACTTTGGATGGTGTATCAATACACCCAGTCACCACAAAGATACATGCGTTCTTCCTAACTCAGTTGCCGGAGAGGGAGGAAACTGAGGCCAAAGGTGACTTTAAAACAGTTAGAGTTTAATGGTTGTGATAGGAGGAAACTGAGGATGGATCAACAACATTGTAGTTACTCCACAATACTAACCTAATTGACAGTGAGAAGAAGGAAGCCTGTACAGAATAAAAAATATTCCACTCTCCATATTTTCAAGCTTAGTGGTGGCAGCATTATGGTATGGGTTTTGCGGACAGGGAAGTTTTGCAGGATAAAACATAAACGGAATGAAGCTAAGCACAGGCTAAATCCGAGAGGAAAAGCTGGTTGTCTGCTTTCCACTAGACACTGAGATCAATTCACCTTTCAACAGGACAATAACCTAAAACACAAGGCCAAATTTACACGGGGGTTGCTTATCAAGAAGACCGTGAGTGTTCCTTGAGTGGCTGAGTATTTTTTTACTTAAATCTACTTGAAAATCTATGGAAAGAGCTTGAAGAATTTTGAAAATAATAAATGGGCAAATGTTGCACAATCCAGGTGTGGAAAATTCTTACCCAGAAAGACTCACAAGCTGTAATTGCTGCCAAAGGTGCTTTTACAAACTATTGACTTAGGGGTGTGAATACTTATATAAATACTTGTATTTTATTTTTAATAAATGTGCACAGGCTAAATCTGCTAGGATTTAGCCTGTGCTTAGCTCTATTCCGTTTCTTTCCGTTGTGGACCCCAGGAAGAGTAGCTGAGTAGAAAATGGGGATCTTAATAAATACCAAAAAAATATAAAATATTTCAAAAAGCATATTTTCATGCTTTCTGTAAAACATTTACATTTTTACATTTTAGTCATTTAGCAGATGCTCTTATTCAGAGTGACTTGCAACAAGTGCATTCATCTTAAGACCACATGGAATGGAATGTTTGTATCCTGTATGATTGACTATACAGTCAAACATACAGGTCACGAACATTCCATTCCATCTAAACAATGGATATCTAAAATCTATGAATGAAAAATTTGAGAACAGTAATATTTTCCACACACATTAAGGTACCCATAAGCAATCATTGATGACAAAAACACATGTGAAATTGGTGGATATAGCATTTTGGAAATAAACTCTTCACATGTATAATATAATTGCATTTTGACTGACCATTTTTAATATAGTATGTTTTCAACTCACAGAGATGTTCTGGAGGTTTTGACGACTGGCAACAGTCTCAGAAGCCCCTTTTCTGATCTGGAGTATTTCTTCAGATCAAACACAACCAGCTCCTCTTCTGAAGTCAACAAAACAAAGACCAGAGCTGACCACTGTGCAGGTGAGAGTTCTTCTCTGGAGACATTTCCTGAGCTCAGGTAGTTTTGGATCTCCTTCACCAGTGAATGGTCATTTAGTTCATTTAGACAGTGGAACAGATTGATGCACTTCTCTGGAGAGTGATTTTTTCTGATCTTCCTCTTTATGTACTTGACTGTTTTCTCATGGCACTGAGAGCTGCTTCTCGTGCTCCTTGTCGGTGTCAGTAGGCCGTGTAAGTGAGACTGATTGGACTCTAGTGAGAGGCCCAGAAGGAAGCGGAGGAACAGGTCCAGGTGTCCATTCTTACCCCGTAAGGCTTTATCCACAGCACTCTTGTGAAAGGTGAAGGCAGATTTGAATGTAAACTTCCTAAGAATGTTTCTGATGGTGGAAAGTTCTTTGTTCATTAGGTTTACATTGTTGTTGTTGAATGATAAAAAGACATACAACGCAGCCAGAAACTCCTGGATGCTCAGATGCACAAAGCAGTACACCTTCTCCTGGAACGGCCCATAATCCTCTCTGAAGAGCTGTGTTAACACTCCCAAGCGAACCGAAGCTTCTCTGGCACTAATGCCAAACTCTTGCAGATCTGACTCATAGAAAATTAGGTTGCCATTTTTTAGCTGTTGAAAAGCCAGTTTTCCAAGTGCCATAATGCTCTCTTTATCCCAGTGTGGCTCTCCCTCGCCTTTCTCATTATATTTCTCATTCATCTGTTTAGCATGAAACACCAGTAAACCAAGGAATAATTGAGTCAGAGTCTTTGGTATTTCTCCATTCGTATCTGTGCTCAATATGCGCTCCAGAACTGTAGCTGCGATCCAACAGAAGACTGGTATGTGGCACATGATGTGGAGACTCCTTGATGTCTTAATGTGTGAGATGATTCTGTTTGCCAGATTCTCATCACTGAACCTCTTCCTGAAGTACTCCTCCTTCTGTGGGTCATTGAACCCTCGTA
Organism: Oncorhynchus mykiss; assembly: GCF_057628025.1. NCBI lineage: Eukaryota > Metazoa > Chordata > Actinopteri > Salmoniformes > Salmonidae > Oncorhynchus > Oncorhynchus mykiss. The sequence continues at coordinate 52,658,591 of NC_143029.1, forward strand.
CTTCTGTCACCTGGTCAACACACCCAGAAGGAATCTGATTGGATGCTGCAGGTCTGGAGGTTATCCAGAGGCGAGCAGAGGGAAGCAGATTCCCATTGATGAGGGATTTCAGAAGCACATCCACTAAGGTTGGCTCTGTAGCTTTATCCCAGCTATCATTCTTCTTGTAGTCTAGAGGCAATCGACACTCATCTAGACCATCAAGGACAAATAGAACTTTGTACCTGCTCTCATTGTAGTTTGGGTTTCCTGAGTCTTGTAATTTTGTGAAAACCTGATAGAGAAATTCCTTCTCAATCACTTTTGCCTCTCTGATGCATTCATGAACAAGATCCACTAAACTCAGCATTTTCTTCCGCACCAAATTTAGCTCTCGAAAAGGCAGTGAAAATATGAACTGGATATCTTGATTTGCTTTTCCTTCAGCCCAGTCCAAAATGAACTTAAGTACAGAGAATGTTTTTCCAATGCCAGCGACTCCCTTTGTCAGCACAGTTCTGGTAGGTTTGTCTTGTCCAGTTACAAATGTAAAGATGTTATTGCATTCGATCAACCTTTCTTCTGTCGCTGCTGGTGTGATGGATGCGATCTCAATCTGTCTTACCTCGTGTTCATTATTGACCTCTTCACTTCCACCCTCTGTGATGTAGAGTTCTGTGTAGATCTTATTGAGAAGTGTTTTCTTTCCCTGTTTTGGCACCCCCTCAAATACATGCTGAATCTTCTCCTTCAGTTTGTATTGGAATTTACGCCGGTACTTCTCAACATCTTCATACGAAGGACCTGACAATGGATATACAATTACAGTTTAAGATTAGGTATAATCAAGGTTTGATTGTATTTAGCGACTAAATTATTAGTCCCTCTGATTTTGCGAAGCCAAAGAGGTGTTTATTTTAATAAAGTTATTGTTTAAGTGGCTTAATAATTGAACAGTGCACAAAAATTGCGACTGTGATTCCTGAAATGCAGCGCTTGTTGGAGTATTTTTTTAAATGTATTCTGAAATTATACTTCAGTTGCATTGTTTGCTAGCTGGTTAGCTAGCTCATTGGCCACAATTGGAAAATCTTGCTAACGCTAGCTAGCAAGTTAATATAACTTATTCTCTCGATGTATGTTAGCCAGATAAGTTCGTTGTATCTGAATATAACTCAACTGCTGTCAACATCAGAATAAGATTTGCAAGCACTAGTTAGGTCCAGAAGTGGTTAACAGCTTTGACTGAATGCTGACAGTGCATTCAGAGCCATCCAGTGGCTAGCCAAACTACAGAATTGTGTGTTGTAACGTAACTAAATTTCGGGAGGAAAGACCACACATGAAACAATTTACATTTCCTCCCCTTTTGACAATCAAACAATTTAGAAATCCTTGTCAGGGCTGGACTACCCCATTTGGGGCCCCCGGACACAGACCTCCAGGGCCCCCCCCTTTTAGGAAAACATATACAGTGGGGCAAAAAAGTATTTAGTCAGCCACCAATTGTTAAAGTTCTCCCACTTAAAAAGATGAGAGGCCTGTAATTTATCATAGGTACACTTCAACTATGATAGACAAAATGAGAAAAAAAATCCAGAAAATCACATTGTAGGATTTTTTATTAATTTATTTGCAAATTATGGTGGACAACTTTTGTTATTGACCAAATACTTATTTATCTCAATACTTTGTTATATACCCTTTGTTGGCAATGACAGAGGTCAAACGTTTTCTGTAAGTCTTCACAAGGTTTTCACACACTGTTGCTGGTATTTTGGCCCATTCCTCCATGCAGATCTCCTCTAGAGCAGTGATGTTTTGGGGCTGTTGCTGGGCAACACAGACTTTCAACTACCTCCAAAGATTTTCTATGGCCTTGAGATCTGGAGACTGGCTAGGCCACTCCAGGACCTTGAAATTCTTCTTAGGGAGCCGCTCCTTCGTTGCCTGGGCGGTGTGTTTGAGATCATTGTCATGCTGAAAGACCCAGCCACGTTTCATCTTCAATGCCCTTGCTGATGGAAGGAGGTTTTCACTCAAAATCTCACAATACATGGCCCCATTCATTCTTTTCTTTACACGGATCAGTCGTCCTGGTCCCTTTGCAAAAAAAACAGCCCCAAAGCATGATGTTTCCACCCCCATGCTTCACAGTAGGTAAGGTGTTCTTTGGATGCAACTCAGCATTCTTTGTCCTCCACACACGACGATTTAAGTTTTTACCAAAAAGTTATATTTTGAGATCCCCAGATCGAGGGAGATTATCAGTGGTCTTGTATGTCTTCCATTTCCAAATAATTACTCCCACAGTTGATTTCTTCAAACCAAGCTGCTTACCTATTGCAGATTCAGTCTTCCCAGCCTGGTGCAGGTCTACAATTTTGTTTCTGTTGTCCTTTGACAGCTCTTTGGTCTTGGCCATAGTGGAGTTTGGAGTGTGACTGTTTGAGGTTGTGGACAGGTGTCTTTTATACTGATAACAAGTTCAAACAGGTGCCATTAATACAGGTAACGAGTGGAGGACAGAGGAGACTCTTAAAGAAGAAGTTACTGGTCTGTGAGAGCCAGAAATCTTGCTAGTTTGTCGGTGACCAAATACTTACTTTCCACCATAATTTGCAAATAAATTCATAAAAAATCCTACAATGTGATTTTCTGGATTTTTTCCTCTAATTTTGTCTGTCATAGTTGAAGTGTACCTATGATGAAAATTACAGGCCTCATCTTTTTAAGCGGGAGAACTTGCACAATTGGTGGCTGACTAAATACTTTTTTGCCCCACTGTATTTATTTGGAAAACAGCTAACTTCCTTCATTTCAACATATTTTGCAAAAATGTGCAGTTTATAAAGTTACAGTGCCTTGCGAAAGTATTCGGCCCCCTTGAACTTTGCGACCTTTTGCCACATTTCAGGCTTCAAACATAAAGATATAAAACTGTATTTTTTTGTGAAGAATCAACAACAAGTGGGACACAATCATGAAGTGGAACGACATTTATTGGATATTTCAAACTTTTTTAACAAATCACAAACTGAAAAATTGGGCGTGCAAAATTATTCAGCCCCCTTAAGTTAATACTTTGTAGCGCCACCTTTTGCTGCGATTACAGCTGTAAGTCGCTTGGGGTATGTCTCTATCAGTTTTGCACATCGAGAGACTGACATTTTTTCCCATTCCTCCTTGCAAAACAGCTCGAGCTCAGTGAGGTTGGATGGAGAGCATTTGTGAACAGCAGTTTTCAGTTCTTTCCACAGATTCTCGATTGGATTCAGGTCTGGACTTTGACTTGGCCATTCTAACACCTGGATATGTTTATTTTTGAACCATTCCATTGTAGATTTTGCTTTATGTTTTGGATCATTGTCTTGTTGGAAGACAAATCTCCGTCCCAGTCTCAGGTCTTTTGCAGACTCCATCAGGTTTTCTTCCAGAATGGTCCTGTATTTGTCTCCATCCATCTTCCCATCAATTTTAACCATCTTCCCTGTCCCTGCTGAAGAAAAGCAGGCCCAAACTATGATGCTGCCACCACCATGTTTGACAGTGGGGATGGTGTGAGCTGTGTTGCTTTTACGCCAAACATAACGTTTTGCATTGTTGCCAAAAAGTTCAATTTTGGTTTCATCTGACCAGAGCACCTTCTTCCACATGTTTGGTGTGTCTCCCAGGTGGCTTGTGGCAAACTTTAAACAACACACCCAATTTTTCAGTTTTTGATTTGTTAAAGAAGTTTGAAATATCCAATAAATGTCGTTCCACTTCATGATTGTGTCCCACTTGTTGTTGATTCTTCACAAAAAAATACAGTTTTATATCTTTATGTTTGAAGCCTGAAATGTGGCAAAAGGTCGCAAAGTTCAAGGGGGCCGAATACTTTAGCAAGGCACTGTATTCTACACATTTTGTAATGAGGCTAAGATTTTATTTGCAGTTTTAAAGCTAATGTGTTTTATAGCTCATCTCATTCTATTCATGTTTTGCCATAGGCCTGAGAGACATTTTTGCATCTGGCACGTCCGCGGCTCCTTTTCAAGAGTGCACCAGCATGCTCTCCCGAGCGCATTTCTCTACTATTCACGGCCCTTCCCCGAACGCACCAGCACATCTCCCGGGCACACGCAAGCCGCATGCCCTGCTCCTCGGTGGACCCGAGAGGCCAGGCCGCCTACCATTGCAGCGGAGTCTCGGCTATTCATCCATCGTTGGTCAAGTAAATCATCTTGATGCAGAATCTAATCTGTTCTAAGAATTTCTCACCACAATCCCATATTCTCTTTCATATTAATGTTTGATAAAAGCTCTGCTGTTTTGCACATTTCATTATGCCATTCATTTAAGTATTGTCCAGGGTCACATTTACAACAGCCCACATGAGGGCAGCCACATATTGTTGGATTATGCTAATTTCAGCCAATCATATATTGTCCACCATACTATTTAGACTCAGACTGGCATTCTGCCATCATTATGTCCTGCCATTGTTTTTCTGTCTCTTGTTATCTTGCTCTATCCCTCCATTTTCTTCCACTAAACTACTTCTCCCTCTTTCCCATTGGTTTACTATAGCTGCCCTTCCTACCCGGTGATACAACTACATCCACCTCCCCGCATGTTGCCCACCAACCTGGGAGACACCATGCTCCCGAGGTCCACCATGATGTCATTCCCTGCCACCTCCACTGCTGTATAGTCATTCCACAACCACCAACTCAGCCCAAACCAGCTCCGGACATGGTTTCTCACTCCACAGATTACAACCTGTCATCCAACACAGAGTTCACGTCCCTGCAGCTTCCCGATGCCCCAGTAGTACGACTCTCCCTGAACCGAACCTCCCAGCTTCAGCTGCTTACATCCACAACACCGCCAAGCCACCATACAACACAGCAACTTCCTCTGCCCCACTGTCCCAACCATCTCCTTTTTTGGCTGCAGTCCACCAGCAAATCATGCAGCAAAACCTCCACGTACCAAAGCTTCCCTGATCTTCGGCCATTGTCGGGATTCCTACCAGGATTCCCTTGCATGACACAGTCACCATTCATACCCAAGCCCACGGTTCCGCCACAACCAGATGCTATCGCAGTCCGACAATCTCATACGATCATACTGACGTCCTCACATCACATCGGATTAGCCATGACGCGTTTCTCCAATCAAATCGTTTGCTCAATCTACACGTCTCCGAACTCATTCCTCTGACAGTGCAAATTGGATACCAAAAATTGCAAATTGCCTTCCAAAATGTCAGAATTGTCGCAGCAGAGCAAATCATTTTGCCCGCAAATGTATTTTTAAAAAACGCTGCGAAATCCTGGAGGGACTGATTTATTATTAAGGACAGAATACAAGCTTCAGATGCGTGGGGCCAAAAGAAACTGTAATCCATGGTTTGGTTTTCTATAACAGCCACTACAAACTTCAGCTAACTTTAGCCACCGCTAGTTATACATCAATGGAAGTGATTTGGCCATGAAATTATTAACAGGCACTGCATACCCCTATCACTCCCATAGATATTGTCGTAGCAGTGGTGAAAGTTAGCTGAAGTTTGTAGTGGCTGTTTAAAGAGAATTGAAGCATACATTTAAAAAAATCCTAGCCCATAGTTCCTCACCCTGGAAGCAGTCTATCTAATATTAAATTGTAAAATACAACCCTTTAATGCGACATTCTGGGAATACAAACATTTTTTTTTTTTTAAATGAGAAGACATATAGTTGTATTGAATGCCTCTCTCCATAGTGAGATTTTATGTTATTTACCATCATCTGTAGAGTTAACAGTAGTGAGTTTATGTTCCTTAACATGGTCTCCAGGCTCAGTGTGGTTGGAGAGATCTGCAGAAGCATCCTGAACATCCTGAACTGGTACGGTGCTTGTGTTCAGGTTGGGCCTGGTTGGTGTGGCTGATACTCCTGCTGTGGCTTGGTGTTCTGTCCCTGACATTGGAACTAGATAAAACAAAAATGTATATGCATTGATGTATTGACCAGTCAAGGGAGGTCTGCATTTGTTTTATTTTGGAGGGACTAAATAATGTATGATAAAGTGTTCCTCCAAAGAAAGGGGTAGTGGGGGTGCAATTAAAGAAAATATATTCCCCTCCTTAAATAACTCTTAGTCGGCAAACACGTCTGGTTTCAATCAAATGTGCATTTTAGAATGATTCATGAATGATTCTCAAGCATACAGTATGAATCCTGAGCTATTTTTAGTCTGTCTTTAACTTACCAGCTAGATCATTCCGTTTAATCTTTTGCAGAATATGGTGTGTCATCTCCAGAGCACCAGCTTCCCTATAGGTATGCACCATCTGATCCACTGTGTCCTCTCTTTTAGCATTTTCCAGCCTGCTAACTGGGATGGGAGATGAGCCACCCGAAACAGGCTGCTTCAGGTACCACTGAAATGACTTCAACTCCTCACTGGTCAGTTGTTGTAGAATAGCTAGCAACCGCTCTGGGACAGGTGTGGGTGGAGCAGGTGATGAGGTGTCCATTTTAGATCACTTGACACTATTAAGCAACAGAACAAGTAAAATGTGTATATAACGTTCACACAAAACACAACACTAGGCCCCTGTCAATTGTGTTAATCTGCTGTTGATACGGCATTATTGGAGGACAGAATAGTTTGGGGGAGCATGTCTTTGGCAATTGAATGAGGGGCGCTATTTAAAAATGGGGATGGATAGCCAACTTGAACAATCTAAATTAAGTATGCAGCAGTGGCGGTTGGTGCCATTTTTTGGGGGGATCATGGCCTTATTTCTATTACAGCATATTGGATGACTATCATTTACATTTACTTATCATTTATTGAACTCATTAGCCTGAATGCCAAGCGTCATGTCTGGAGGAAACCTGGCACCATTCCTACTGTGAAGCATGGTGGTGGCAGCATCATGCTGTGGGAATGTTTTTCAGCGGCAGGGACTGGGAGACTAGTCGGGATTGAGGGAAAGATGAACGGAGCAAAGTACAGAGAGATCCTTGATGAAAACCTGCTCCAGAGCAGTGTCACCTTCCACCTGGACAACGGCCCTAAGCACACAGCCAAGACAACACAGGAGTGGCTTTGGGACAAGCCTATGAATGTCCTTGAGTTGCCCAGCCAGAGCCCGGATTTGAACCCGATCTAACATCTCTGGAGAGACCTGAAGATAGCTGTGCAGCGACGCTCACCATCGAACCTGACAGAGCTTGAGAGGATCTGCAGAGATGCATCAGAGAAACTGCCCACATACAGGTGTGCCAAACTTGTAGCGTCATACCTAAGAAGACTCAAGGCTATAATCTCTGCTAAAGATGCTTCAACAAAGTACTGAGTAAAGTGTCTGAATACTTTTTGTTTTACATTTGCAAGTGTTTAAAAAATAATAATTAAATTGGGTATTGTGTATAGATTGATGAAGATTTATTCATCAGTCCCCTGGGAATGCACAGTACCCAGAGGATGACAGAAACTAGCTGTCCTCCGGTTACACCATGGTGCTACCCCAGAGAGTACTGTTGAGGCTACTGAAAACCTTCATTGCAAAACAGTATGTTTTAATCAATTATTTGAGGAGGTGAATATATACTTAAAGTGTTATAATAACCATGTATATCTCTCTCGAACAAGGGGACTTTTATCAAAATATTTGGCTATATACACTAACGGTCAAAAGTTGACACTATTCTACATTGTAGAATAATAGTGAAGACATCACAACTATGAAATAACACATATGGAATCATGTAGTAACCAAAAAAGTGTTAGAACATTTGTTTATTTTAGATTCTTCAAAGAGCCACCCTTTGCCTTGATGACAGCTTTGCACACTCTTGGTATTCTCTCAACCAGCTTCACCTGGAATGCTTTTCCAACAGTCTTGAAGGAGTTCCCACGTATGCTGAGCACTTGTTGGCTGCTTTTCCTTCATTCTGCGGTCCGACTCATCCCAAAACCATCTCAATTTGGTTTATTTGGGCTGCAATTGTGGAGGCCAGGTCATCTGATACAGCACTCCATCACTCGCCTTCTTGGTAAAATAGCCCTTACACAGCCTGGAGGTGTGTTGGGTCATTGTCCTGTTGAAAAAATAAAGATAGTCCCACTAAGCGCAAACCAGATGGGATGGTGTTTGAATTCTAAATAAATCACAAACAATGTCACCAGCAAGCACCCCCACACCATAACACCTCCTTCTCCATGCTTTATGGTAGAAAATACACATGCGGAGATCATCCGTTCACCCACACTGCGTCTCACAAAGACACGCCGGTTGGAACCAAAAATCCCCAATTTGGACTCCAGATCAAAGGACACATTTCCACTGGTCTAATGTCCATTGCTTGTGTTTCTTAGCCCAAGCAAGTCTCTTCTTCTTGTTGGTGTCCTTTAGTGGTGGTTTCTTTGCAGGAATTCAACCATGAAGGCCTGATTCACAGTCTCTTCTGAACAGTTGACGTTGAGATGTGTTACTTGAACTCTGAAGCATTTATTTGGGCTGCAATTTGAGGCTGGTAACTCTAATGAACTTATCCTTTGCAGCAGAGGTAACTCTGGGTCTTCCATTCATGTTGCGGTCCTCATGAGAGCCAGTTTCATCATAGCGCTTGATGGGTTTTGCGACTGCACTTGCAGAAACGTTCAAAGTTCTTGAAATGTTCCGTATTGACTGACCTTCATGTCTTAAAAGTAATAATGGACTGTCGTTTCTCTTTGCTTATTTGAGCTGTTCTTGCCATAATATGGACTTAGCCCTATTTTGGTAAAATACCATCTTCTGTATACCCCCCTACCTTGTCACAACACAAGTGATTGGCTCAAACGCATTAAGAAGGAAAGAGTTTCCACAAATTAACTTAAGAAGGCACACCCGTTAATTTAAATGCATTCCAGGTTACTACCTCATGAAAGCTGGTTGAGAAAATGCCAAGAGTGTGCAAAGCTGTAATCAAGGCAAAGGGTGGCTATTGATTTGTTTAACACTTTTTTGGTTACTACATGATTCCATATGTGTTATTTCATAGTTTGTCTTCACTATTATTCTCCAATGTAGAAAATAGTAAAAATAAAGAAAAACCCTTGAAAGAGTAGGTGTTCTAAAACTTTTGACCGGTAGTTTATATAGCCAAAATATATTGATAAAAGTCCCCTTGTCCGAGAGAGACTTACATGGTTATTAAAAAATACTAAGTATATATTCAAGCCGCCAAATAATTGATTAAAACACACTGTTTTGAAATGAAGGTTTACAGTAGCCTTAACCGCACTCTCTGGGGTAGCACCATGGTATAGCCGGAGGACAGCTAGTTTCCGTCATCCTCTGGGTACCGTGCATTTGGAAAGTATTCAGACCCCTTGACTTTTTACACATTTTGTTACGTTACAACCTTATCCTAAAATGGACCAAAAAAATATATTTCATCAATCTACACACAATACCCGATAAATTAAAAACATTTTTGCAAATGTAAAAATAATATATCAACTTTACATAGGTATTCAGACACTTTACTCAGTACTTTGTTGAAGCATCTTTGGCAGAGATTACAGCCACAAGTCTTCTTGGGTATGACGCTACAAGCTTGGCACACCTGTATGTGGGGAGTTTCTCTGATGCAGATCCTCACAAGTTCTGTCAGGTTCGATGGAGAGCGTCGCTGCACAGCAATTTTCAGGTCTCTCCAGAGATGTTCTAGCGAGTTCAAATCCGGGCTCTGTCTGGGCAACTCAAGGACATTCAGAGACTTGTCATAGTTTTTATGTTTTCACTATTATTCTACAATGTAGAAAATAGTTTACAAAATAAAGAAAAACCCTTGAATGAGTGGTGTTCTAAAACTTTTGAAAGGTAGTGTAGGTCAGACACTTCAGAACAAACTTCCTTTAGATTTTTTTTTTGTGGGGGGGACTATCTGTTGTTCCATGTAGTGAATCTGTTACTCAATGCGTTTGTATGGACTAAAAGCATTAATGCCCCCCCCCCCCCCAAAAAAAAATATTTTTTTTTTTTTACATTGTTACATTGTATACCACCCCCACCCGGCTTAGACAAAGCTTGGACTGTAATGGTTAACAGTTTAAGGAACAAAGAGTAACAAAGAGTAAGATGGTAAAATCCAGCTCTCACTTTAAGAAGCAGTACTACTCACCCTGAAATGGAACTCAACTACTGACAAACACTTGAATCGTATCATATTTAGCGGAAACATACCAGTTTTAGCTTTCAGGAATGGGGTCATATAGCTAATAGCCCAAACCGTTCAAATGCTAGGTCGCAGCCAGTGAAACTGAGAGGAATTCAAGGGGGTTTGGGGGATTTGTCCGCGATTTCGGGGCCATGGGGTGACGAACAAATAACACATATGTAAATGGGGTGACGAACAAATAACACATATGTAAAGCTCTGACTTTGACTTTCGATTGACTTACATCTAAAGTTAAAAATGTTCCATTCAGTAGTGGTTCACTTTCTTGTCAGGTAATATTGAGTAACCTTTTATTAAATCGGGGAAATGTGAGCAGGGTTCCACAATATGAATCAATAATATGTACAAATAAATATTTAAGTATTACCTCTGTCTTGCTCTGTTAAAATAGTAAAATTCAAGTTTACTTACTTCATTCTCTCTTCTCTTTAAAGCAGCATATTCTGCCTCGGTTCTCTAAAATAACCACACGGACAGGAAACTACTATAATCAGGAAGCTTTAAAGTTGCCTTGTCATGAGTTTTAGGGGGTTCTCACACTTGGTTCTATTCATCCAATTTTTGAGAACGTTATTAAGAGTATTTCTAATTTTCTTGATTTCTTGTCAGCCCATATGTAGGAGAGTTAAAAGGGTTATTCCATCAATCTTCAAATGATTAGAATAGTACACAACACAGAACAGAACAACCAGGTTGAGGATCAATGGCCCAAACCTGCGAACAGGAATATTCCAAGTTCAGACAGAAGGGTGGAGTCAGATCGTTATGATCACCAGGAACTTTAATTTTGGTTTCTCATTTCAATTGTTGCTCAACTAGTGCTGCTGGTTGATGTTAAATAGGCAGCTACAGTAACTGGATGATATTAACAACTTCGGTTTTTATTTCATTAAATGTATTTTATTTCATCTGGGTGCCTACGTTACCTACTAACACCCTGGTACTACCCGTAGCTCCCATTCTCATCAGTCCGAGAAAACACAGAAAGGTGTGTTGCAGATTACTCCTGTGTAGAAGTCCATAACGTGAAATAAATAAAGCATCCCAGGGTTAATGCTATAGGTACTGTTATAAGGGGGTGTGAGACTATTGAAACATGTAACGTTCATCGTTGTTATTGATATAGTTTTACAGTGCTAAAAAGTATTGCTATTGCTAGCTAGCACGCCTTTCTGTGGTGCAGATGGTTAGCAGAGCTGCCGAGTTATGCTAGCGTTGCATTGTGGGAGGTGCAGTTTTGCCCTCTAGGACTAGGAACAGTGGGTTAACTGCCTTGTTCAGGGGCAGAACAACATATTTTTACCTTGTCAGCTCTGGGATTCGATTTAGCAACCTTTCAGTTACTAACTCATCACTCTAACCACTAGGCTACCTGCCGCAACTTGCCAGATGGTACATTGGAGACTGATGTGTTCCTGTCCTGTCTTTTCATAATACTATTGCAGGTATGGTTCTATTGTCTAAGAATTAATATTATACTTTCTTTGTATTAAGGATTGTTTATTTTATTCTATACGTTATGGCTTTATGTATGAATGTGATTGTTTTCTCGGACTCGCACACTGACAGAGAAAGAACAACTTGTCAGATGGTACATTGGAGACTGATGTGTTCCTGTCCTGTCTTTTCATAATACGATTGTAGAGAAAGATCTACATAAAAGCCCCAAAAAAGACAGCCGTGGTGTAGCTCTTCATTTCTTGGTTTTTATGTGGTACATCTGAAGACCGCTACACATAAATACATATGAAATAAGTCACTGGTGAGTTGTTTTGTTTTCCATGGGTGATACAGTAGATCATATGAATATAAACGGAGCATACAAAACATTAAAAACACCTGGTCTTTCCATGACATGGGACTGACCAGGTGAATCCAGGTTGGGTTGCGATTTGGGTTGCGATTTGTGAAAGAAGGATTTTTAAGCCTTGAGACAATTAAGACATGGATTGAATATGTGTGCCATTCAGAGGGTGAACGGGCAAAACTAAAAATGTAAGTGCCATTTGAACGGGGTATAGTAGTAGGTGCCAGGGGCACTGATTTGTGTCAAGAACTGCAACAATGCTGGGTATTTACGCTCAACAGCGTGAACAGAGTCCATGCCCCGACGAATCAACAAATCAAGGCTGTTCTGAGGGCAAGGGGGGTAGCAACTCAATATTAGGAAGGTGTCCTAAAAATTGTCAAAGACCCCAGCCACCCCAGTCATAGACTGTTCTCTCTACTACCGCATGGCAAGCGGTTCTGGAGTGCCAAGTCTAGGACAAAAAGGCTTCTCAACAGTTTTTACCCCCAAGCCATAAGACTCCTGCACAGGTAATCAAATGGCTACCCGGACTATTTGCATTGTGTCCCACACACCACCTGCCAACCCCTCTTTTACACTACTGCTACTCTCTGTTCATCATATATGCATAGTCACTTTAACTGTATGTACATACTACCTCAATCAGCCTGACTAACCGGTGTCTGTATGTAGCCTCACTACTTTTATAGCCTCGCTACTGTATGTAGCCTGTCTTTTTACTGTTGTTTTATTTCTTTACCTACCTATTGTTCACCTAATACCTTTTTTGCACTATTGGTTAGCATTTCACTGTAAGGTCTACCTACACCTGTTCTATTCGGCGCACGTGACAGATAAACTTGGATTTGATTTGATTCCTAATGTTTGGTATACTCAGTGTATATATTTAGATTGTCATTGGATCAGATTTTCTGTGACACACAATAGCACCAGCTACATGTAATACTGAACTAAATTAGCGTATACCTCTTTCCATAACAATGAGCTTATCATGGACAACAAGGTGTGGTGCTGCTAGCTTTGGGTCCAATGGGAGATCATTAGCATCTTACCTGGCTGTTTCTATAGAAACTCCTGGGAGCAGGTGGAGAGGAGAGGGGAGGATGTTTTACGCTCACCTCTAGCCTTGGCGAACGGCAAACACAGGGAATTCCCTCCAGTATATCTCTGTCAGTACATAGAGCCGTCATCATACAGTCATCATGCTGCTTCATTAAAGAGTAGAGCTGAGGAGAAGATATGAGAATATGCTGTAGGACCATTGGAAAAGCTACTACAGTGTTTTCTCAACCTTTTTTAGTGCCAAGTACCGGCAAGCTAGATCGTTTCCTCCTTTGGGGAAAACGTACATTTAAACTAGCACAAAAAAAAGACAAAATCACCGTCAGCTAGCTGAACATCTCAGGGACTGCTGAGCATCATACCGGGGACCGGAGCTGGTACTTGGGCCAGAGGTTGACAAACACTGGGCAACCAGACTACAGGAAGTTGTTGGAGTGTTTGAAAAGCAGGAATGTTCTTGAACACAGCCTCACCTCGGAAGTCTTTTAGCGTCCCCATTAGCATCAACCTGCAGGGTGCACGGAGGCGACAGACACGGTAAGACACAGGTTAGCTAGACTGATCCCAGATCTGTTGGTGCTGTCTTGCCAATGACCCTAAGAGTTGACAAGATCTGTAAGTAATCCCTAACTTGGTCCCAGATAGGTTAGGGATGACCTAAATAATGTTTTTGAATTTAATTGAAGAATCAATGGGTGGGGATTTCTGAAACTGGAAGGTGGGTGAGCAAAACTGTATATCAAAGCTTCCTTTCTGCAAGTGAGACTTCCCATTACAGGGAAAACAAATACAATTCCTAGAAAGTGTTTTCGAGTGGTGGTTCTGTCTATCCTAATGTGCTCAAGCGATTATTTACACTCTACTTTACATCCCACAAGTTACAAGGTAATGTAAAGGAACACAGAGTACATCAAACGTCTCTCGCAGTAATCATTCTGATGACCCCAGTTGATAAGATTAGAGCAGAGGTTCCCAAACTTTATTGCGTCGGGGACCCCCTTTGTGATTGCAAATTCATTAGGGACCCCCCTCATATCAGAACAATAGATAAAAGATAAAGATGACAATACCATACACAGTTTTACCATGACTTCTGCATTGCATGGCCGGACTAATCAAGTATTTTCTTGCAGTTTTAGTTCATTATGTTCCAAACATAATTATGGGGAATTTAGTGTGTGTGCCTATGTGTACAGAAGCCCTAGAAGCCCAAGGCAAAACATATCAAATAAAAGTAGACTCTTTGAGTCTATCCCAAACCTTAAAGGGCAATTCTGCCACTTTTCAACCTTTTCAACCTGATCGTCAGGTTGAAGCTGATCTTCCTCGCAGTGGCAGACCACGTGTAACAACACCTGCACAGGATCGGTACATCAGAACATCACACCTGCGGGACAGGTACAGGATGGCAACAACAACTGCCCGAGTTACACCAGGAACGCACAATCCCTCCATCAGTGCTCAGACTGTTCGCAATAGGCTGAGAGAGGCTGGACTGAGGGCTTGTAGGCCTGTTGTAAGGCAGGTCCTCACCAGACATCCCCGGCAACAACATCGCCTATGGGCACAAACCCAATGTCGCTGGACCAGACAGGACTGGCAGAAAGTGCTCTTCACTGACGAGTTGCGGTTTTGTATCATCAGGGGTGATGGCGGATTCGCATTTATCGTCGAAGGAATGAGCGTTACACTGAGGCCTGTACTCTGGAGTGGGATCGATTTGGAGGTGGAGGGTCCGTCATGGTCTGGGGCGGTGTGTCACAGCATCATCGGACTGAGCTTGTTGTCATTGCCTGCAATCTCAACACTGTGCGTTACAGGGAAGACATCCTCCTCCCTCATGTAGTACCCTTCCTGCAGGCTCATCCTGACATGAACCTCCAGCATGACAATGCCACCAGCTCGTTCTGTGCGTGATTTCCTGCAAGACAGGAATGTCAGTGTTCTGCCATGGCCAGCGAAGAGCCCGGATCTAAAACCTATTGAGCACGTCTGGGACCTGTTGGATCAGAGGGTGAGGGCTAGGGCCATGCAGCTGTTGACCACACCATATACTGACTGTTACTTTTTATTTTGACCCCCCCATTTGTTCAGGGACACATTATTCCATTTCTGTTAGTCACATGTCTGTGGAACATGTTCAGTTTATGTCTCAGTTGTTGAATCTTGTTATGTTCATACAAATATTTGCACATGTTAAATTTGCTGAAAATAAACGCAGAGGACGTTTCTTTTTTTGCTGAGTTTATGTGAAAACGGCGCATTTCTACGTTTTGTAGTTCAAAAGTTCTACCCGATGACATCATCAAAAGTTATTTTTTTTTGTTAAACAGTGATTTTTAAACACCGAGAATCAAGGTGTTGTAGAGAGCAAGAAAATACTCTTCCTCTGGCTAGAAACGTGTACTTTTAATCCTACCCTGGGATGTCACAGAGAAGCATTTAAAAAGAAAATGTAAGCATTTTTTATCTATTTAACCACAGATCATAAAAACACGCCCGTTCTCACATACAGTGCATTCAGAAAGTATTCAGACCCCTTGACTTTTTCCACACTTTGTTACGTTATAGACTTATTCTAAAATGGATTCAAAAAAAATTGCTCATCAATAAATTTCTTCTACCAGGTGAGTTGACTGAGAACACATTCTCATTTGCAGCAATGACCTGGGGAATAGTTACAGGGGAGAGGTGGGGAATGAGTGAGCCAATTGTAAACTGGGGATTATTAGTTGACTGTGATGGTTTGAGGGCCAGATTGGGAATTTACACAGGACACCAGGGTTAACACCCCTACTCTTACAATAAGTGCCATGGGATCTTTAATGACCTCAGAGAATCAGGACACCCGTTTAACATCCCATCCGAGAGACAGCACCTTACAGAGGGCATTGGGATATTTTTTTTAGACCAGAGGAAAGAGTGCCTCCTACTGACCCTCCAACACCAATTCCAGCAGCATCTGGTCTCCCATCCAGGGACTGACCAGGACCAACCCTGCTTAGCTTCAGAAGCAAGCCAGCAGTGGTATGCAGGGTGGTATGATGCTGGCAATATCTAGACACAATAACCCATGTTTTTTAGAAATGTTTGCAAATGTATACAAAATTTAAGACTGAAATATCACACTTACATAAGTATTCAGACCCTTTACTCTGTACTTTGTTGAAGCACCTTTGGCAGCGATTACAGCCGACGCTACAAGCTTGGCACACCTGTATTTGGGGAGTTTCTTCTCTCCAGATCCTCTCAAGCTCTGTCAGGTTGGATGGGGAGCGATGCTGCACAGCTATTCTCAGGTCTCTCTGGAGATGTTTGATCGGGTTCAACCCCGGGCTCTGGCTGAGCCACTCTAGGACATTCAGAGACTTGTCCCGATGCCACTCCTGTGTTGTGTGCTTAGGGTCGTTGTCCTGTTGGAAGGTGAACCTTTGCCCCAGTCTGAGGTCCTGAGCGCTCTGGAGCATGTTTTCATCAAGGATCTCTCTGTACTTTTATCCATTCACCTTTCCCTCAACCCTGACTAGTCTCCCAATTTTAAAAATGTCTCTCTCCAGAAATAAGTCTCACTGTTGCCGCCTGCTACCGACCCCCCTCAGCTCCCAGCTGTGCCCTAGACACCATTTGTGAATTGATCGCCCCCCATCTAGCTTCAGAGTTTGTTCTGTTAGGTGACCTAAACTGGGATATGCTTAACACCCCGGCAGTCCTACAATCTAAGCTATATGCCCTCAATCTCACACAAATCATCAAGGAACCCACCAGGTACAACCCTAAATCTGTAAACAAGGGCACCCTCATAGACGTTATCTTGACCAACTGGCCCTCCAAATACACCTCCGCTGTCTTCAACCAGGATCTCAGCGATCACTGCCTCACTGCCTCATTACCCAGGCCTTGCCCGGGTATCCTGGAAGGATATTGACCTCATCCCGTCAGTTGAGGATGCCTGGTCATTCTTTAAAAGTAACTTCCTCACCATCTTAGATAAGCATGCTCTGTTCAAAAAATGCAGAACTAAGAACAGATATAGCCCTTGCTTCACTCCAGACCTGACTGCCCTTGACCAGCACAAAAACATCCTG
This sequence comes from Oncorhynchus mykiss, assembly GCF_057628025.1. NCBI lineage: Eukaryota > Metazoa > Chordata > Actinopteri > Salmoniformes > Salmonidae > Oncorhynchus > Oncorhynchus mykiss. The sequence continues at coordinate 52,675,735 of NC_143029.1, forward strand.
TGGTGGACTGCAATAGCATCGAATAGTCCCCGCAATATGCAACTGTTCAGGGAAGTCTGTCAGTCAGGAAAGCAAAGGCCAGCTTCTTCAAGCATAAATTTGCATCCTGTAGCTCAGAACTCCAAAAAGTTCTGGGACACTGTAAAGTCCATGGAGAACAAGAGCACCTCCTCCCAGCTGCCCACTGCACTGAGTCCAGGTAACACGGTCACCACCGATAAATCCATGAGTTTCGAAAACTCTAACAAGCATTTCTCAACGGCTGGCCATGCCTTTCTTCTGGCTACTCCAACCTCGGCCAACAGCTCCCCCCCCAATCCAGATAGCAGATGATCTGAAAGAGCTGCAAAACCTGGACCCGTACAAATGAGCTGGGCTTGACAATCTGGACCCTTTATTTCTGAAACTATCCGCCGCCATTGTCGCAACCCCTATTACCAGCCTGTTCAACCTCTCTTTCATATCGTCTGAGATCCCCAAGGATTGGAAAGCTGCCGCAGTCATCCCCCTCTTCAAAGGGGGAGACACCCTGGACCCAAACTGTTACAGACCTATATCCATCCTGCCCTGCCTATCTAAGGTCTTCGAAAGCCAAGTCAACAAACAGATCACTGACCATCTCGAATCCCACAATTCTCCGCTGTGCAATCTGGTTTCCGAGCCGGTCACGGGTGCACCTCAGCCACGCTCAAGGTACTAAACTATATAACCGCTATCGATAAAAGACAGTACTGTGCAGCCGTCTTCATCGACCTGGCCAAGGCTTTCGACTCTGTCAATCACCATATTCTTATCGGCAGACTCAGTAGCCTCGGTTTTCCAATGACTGCCTTGCCTGGTTCACCAACTACTTTGCAGACAGAGTTCAGTGTGTCAAATCGGAGGGCATGTTGTCCGGTCCTCTGGCAGTCTCTATGGGGGTGCCACAGGGTTCAATTCTCGGGCCGACTCTTTTCTCTGTATATATCAATGATGTTGCTCTTGCTGCGGGCGATTCCCTGATCCACCTCTACGCAGACGACACCATTCTGTATACTTCTGGCCCTTCCTTGGACACTGTGCTATCTAACTGCTCTTAAACGCTAGTAAAACCAAATGCATGCTTTTCAACCGTTCGCTGCCTGCACCCGCACGCCCGACTAGCATCACCACCCTGGATGGCTCCGACCTAAAATATGTGGACATCTATAAGTACCTAGGTGTCTGGCTAGACTGTAAACTCTCCTTCCAGACTCATATCAAACATCTCCAATCTAAAATCAAATCTAGAGTCGGCTTTCTATTCCGCAACAAAGCCTCCTTCACTCACGCTGCCAAACTTACCCTAGTAAAGATGACTATCCTACCGATCCTCGACTTCGGCGATGTCATCTACAAAATAGCTTCCAATACTCTACTCAGCAAACTGGATGCAGTTTATCACAGTGCCATCCGTTTTGTTACTAAAGCACCTTATACCACCCACCACTGCGACCTGTATCCTCTAGTCGGCTGGCCCTCGCTACATATTCGTCGCCAGACCCACTGGCTCCAGGTCATCTACAAGTCCATGCTAGGTAAAGCTCCGCCTTATCTCAGTTCACTGGTCACGATGGCAACACCCACCCATAGCACGCGCTCCAGCAGGTGTATCTCACTGATCATCCCTAAAGCCAACACCTCCTTTGGCCGCCTTTCCTTCCAATTCTCTGCTGCCTGTGACTGGAACGACTTGCAAAAATCGCTGAAGTTGCAGACTTTTATCTCCCTCACCAACTTCAAACATCTGCTATCTGAGCAGCTAACCGATCGCTGCAGCTGTACATAGTCCATCGGTAAATAGTCCACCCAATTTACCTACCCATCCACATACTGTTTATATGTATTTACTTTTCTGCTCTTTTGCACACCAGTATCTCTACCTGCACATGACCATCTGATAATTTATCACTACAGTGTTAATCTGCAAAATTGTAATTATCCGCCTACCTCCTCTAGCCTTTTGCACACAATGTATATAGACTCTTTTTTCTTTTTTTCTACTGTGTTATTGACTTGTTTATTGTTTACTCCATGTGTAACTCTGTGTTGTTGTCTGTTCACACTGCTATGCTTTATCTTGGCCAGGTCACAGTTGTAAATGAGAACTTGTTCTCAACTAGCCTACCTGGTTAAATAAAGGTGAAATAATTTTTATTTTTTTTAAATCAGACCAGAGAATCTTGTTTCTCATGGTCTGTTAGTCCTTTAGGTGCCTTTTGGCAACTGCAAGCGGGCTGTCATGTGCCTTTTTACTGAGGAGTGGCTTCCGTCTGGCAATTCTACCATAAAGGCCTGATTGGTGGAGTACTGCAGAGAAGGTTGTCCTTCTGGAAGGTTCTCCCATCTCCACAGAGGCACTATAGAGCTCTGTCAGAGTGACCATCGGGTTGTTGGTTACCTGCTTGACCAAGGCCCTTCTCCTCCGATTGCTCAGTTTGGTAAGGCAGGGCTCTAGGAAAAGTTTTGGTGGTTACAAACTTCTTCCATTTAAGATTGATGGAGGCCACTGTGTTCTCGGGAACCTTCAATGCTGCAGAAATCCTTTGGTACCCTTCCCCAGATCTGTTCCTTGACACAATCCTGTCTCGGAGCTCTATGGACAATTCCTTCAACCTCATGGCTTGGTTTTTTGCTCTGACATGCACTGTCAACTGTGGGACCTTGTATAGACAGGTGTGTTCCTTTCCAATCAATTGAATTTACCACAGGTGGACTCCAATCAACAAACATCTCAAGGATGATCAATGGAAACAGGATGCACCGGAGATCAATTTTGAGTCTCAGAGCAAAGGGTCTGAATACTTATGTAAATAAGGTATTTCTGTTATTTATTTTTTAAGACATTTGCAAAGATTTGTAAAAACCTGTTTTCGCTTTGTCATTATGGGATATTGTGTGTAGATTGATAAGGGGAAAAAATATGTAATACATTTTAGCATAAGGCTGTAACTTAACAAAATGTGGAAAAAGTCAAGGGGTCTGAATACTTTCCGAATGCGCTGTATGTAGACACTGGTTTGGTGCTGGAGATAATTAATATTTTATTTTATTTTACCTTTATTTAACTAGGCAAGTCAGTTAAGAACAAATTCAAATTTTCAATGACGCCCTAGGAACAGTGGGTTAACTGCCTTGTTCAAATATGAAGTTGACAAGTGGCAGAATTGCCCTTTTAAGCCTTGAATCAAAGTTTATTGGTCGTGTATATAGATTTGTAGATGCATAGGTTTTGTTAATATCCAATAGTTCAGTGCCATCTAGCAATACAATAACAATACACGCATAATCCAAATAGTTTACCAATATCAGAACGAGCAATGTCAAAGTCCGGAATATATACACTGAGTGTACAAAACATTAAGAACACCTGCTTTTCCCATGACAGACTGACCAGGTGAAAGCTATGATCCCTTATTGATGTCACTGGTTAAATCCAAAAGGACTTATTTTCCACCATAATTTGCTAATAAATTCATTAAAAATCCTACAATGTGATTTTCTGGATTTTTTCCCTCATTTTGTCTGTCATAGTTGAAGTGTACCTATGATGAGAATTACAGGCCTCTCTCATCTTTTTAAGTGGGAGAACTTGCACAATCGGTGGCTGACTAAATACTTTTTTGCCCCACTGTATGTGTGTTCATTCATGAGCGTGTGTGTTCATTTGCGTGTGTGCATTCATTCATGTGCATGTATGTGTGTGCCTATGACAAAGGGAGATCCTCCACCCTTTGGCGGCGAGGGAGCAGGTGTGGCGGAGAGGAGGGTACGGGCGCGGAGGGGAGAGGGCCAAGGCTCAGGTGACGGCCTCCAGTGTGGGGGAGGACAGAGCCATGCTCATGGGCTTCAGCATGATGGCCTTCTCTGTGCTCATGTACTTTCTGATCGGGATCACTCTGGTTAAACCCCACCTAAACAGGTAAGGTAGGCCTCTGTCAATAAGACGTTTATATATGGAGCAGAATCCCTATCTGGTGAGTGGACACAGAGAGCTGGTGGTTTTGTACACTTACAATAGGTTATGTTTCTAAGAATCAATCATATGATTCTAAGAATCAAAATCATCTGGGCTGAATTCGTAGGAGATGACTGTACTGTACCTTATGATCATCTTCAAAGTGAAGAATTTGAGTTAATACAAGATGGCTTATAATGTAAGATAACTTCAGTAACACTACTGTAGGTGTCCTTGTGCATGCATTCATAACGCCTTTATAACAGCTATAGAAAACATAACATTTGTCATAAGTTGTCAGGAATTGTTGTAACTAGTTATGAGAATCCCCACATGATGTTATAAATAGTTATAATTGGTGTTATAGGTGATATTTCATACTGTTGTCATATGCTCTAAGGGAAACTGTTAATAACAACTGCTATTACATAGTCTGCATGAAAACGTATGTCATATGTTATTATTACATGCTACTCATAGTCTACATACAAGGTATTATATCACGTTATTAATTAATTTACCAACCTCTGTGTCACATTACATTGAATGGAATAATGGGCATCATAACCATGTCATATACCCTTATAAAGTGTGCACAGACACTAAGTAAATTGACATTCATTTGAGGTGTTATAAAACCGTTATGATTTTGCTTATACCATAGGATGAGTTGAGAGTATTACAAAACATAACCATTTAAAGAATCTCTAAGACATATGGGCAAAGGGGAGTATAGATGTACTTATGATTTGTATTTATTTTGACAACGAGACAACCACCAGTATATGACAACAGTATGAACAGTCATCAATAAACCAATTATAACTTGTTTTATAAAATTATGTGGAGTTCCTCAGAACTAGTTATGACAACTTATAACAGCTTATGACAAATGTTGTGTTATATAGCTGTTATAAAGGTGTTGTGAATGCATGCATAAGGACAGCTACAATGTTACCATAACTTCTCATCAGTGGTGGAAAAAGTACCCAATTGTCATACTTGAGTAAAAGTAAAAATACCTTAACAGAAGATGACTCAAGTAAAAGTAAACACCACCCAGTAAAATACTACTTGAGTAAAAGTATTTGGTCTGAAATGTAATTAAGTGTCAAAAGTAAAAGTATAAATCATTTCAAATTCCTTATATTAAGCAAACCTGAAGGCACAATTTTCTTGTTTGTAAAATGTATGGATAGCTGGGGCGCACTCAGACGCCATTTACAAATAAAGCGTTTGTGTTTAGTGAGTCCTCCAGATCAGAGGCAGTAGGGATGACCAGGGATGTTCTCTTAATACTGTAAGTGTGTGAATTGGGCCATTTTCCTGTCCTGCTAAGCAGTCAAAATTGAACTAGTAGTTTTGGGTGTCAGGTAAAATTTATGAAGTAAAAAGTACATTTTCTTTCGGAATGTAGTGAGGTAAAATTAAAAGTAGTAAAAAATATAAATAGTAGAGTACAGATACTTATAAAAAAACTACTGAAGCGGTACTTTTTAAAGTATTTTTTACTTAAGTACTTTACACAACTGCTTCTCATCAACTGCTGATGGTTTCAGTGACTGGCATGAGGAGGCCAGCTGCTTGCTGGTCCAGGTTGATGTTCTGGATGAGTGGGCCGACTGCAGAGGGGTCAGCACTGCCCCATGCCTGAGGGTTCTGGTCAACCTCAGTACCTCTGGACAGAAGGCTCGCCTACACTACGATGAAGAGTCTGTACTCCTCAACCCTGAGGTACAGTTGAAGTCGGAAGTTTACATACACCTTAGCCAAATACATTTAAACTCAGTTTTTCACAATTCCTGACATTTAATCCTAGTAAAAATTCCCTGTCGTAGGTCAGTTAGGATCACCACTTTATTTTAAGATTGTGAAATGTCAGAATAATAGTAGAGAGAATGCTTTATTTCAGCTTTTATTTCTTTCATCACATTCCCAGTAGGTCATAAGTTTACATACACTCAATTAGCATTTAGTAGCATTGCCTTTAAATAGTTTAACTTGGGTAACCTTTCCACAAGCTTCCCACAATAAGTTGGGTGAATTTTGTACCATTCCTCCTGACAGAGCTGGAGTAACTGAGTCAGGTTTGTAGGCCTTCTTGCTCGCACACACTTTTTCAGTTCTCCCAACAAATGTTCTATGGGATTGAGGTCAGGGCTTGTGATGGCCACTCCAATACTTTGACTTTGTTGTCCTTAAGCCATTTTGCCACAACTTTGGAAGTATGCTTGGGGTCATTGTCCATTTGGAAAACCCATTTGTGACCAAGCTTTAACTTCCTGACTGATGTCTTGAGATGTTGCTTCAATATATCCACATAATTTTCCATCTTCATGATGCCATCTATTTTGTGAAGTGCACCAGTCCCTTCTGCAGCAAAGCACCCCCACAACATGATGCTGCCATCCCTGTGCTCACGGTTGAGATGGTGTTCTTTGGCTTGCAAGCCTCCCCCTTTTTCCTCCAAACATAATGATGGTCATTATGGCTAAAAAGTTATATTTCTGTTTCATCAGACCAGAGGACATGGCTCTAAAAAGTACAATCTTTGTCCCGATGTGCAGTTGCAAACCGTAGTCTGTTTTTTTTTATGGCGGTTTTGGAGCAGTGGCTTCTTCCCTGCTGAGCGCCATTTCAGGTTATGTCGATATAGTACTCGTTTTAATGTGGATATAGATACTTTTGAACCTGTTTCCATTACATCACTTTCTGGAATTTTCCAAGCATTTTAAAGGCACAGACAACTTAGTGTATGTAAACTTCTGACCCACTGGAATTGTGATAGAGTGAAATTATAAGTGAAATAATCTGTAAACAATTGTTGGAAAAATTACTTGTGTCATGCACAAAGTAGATGACCTAACTGACTTGCCAAAACTATAGTTTGTCAACAAGAAATTTGTGGAGTGGTTGATAAATGAGTTTTAATGACTCCAACCTAAGTGTATGTAAATTTCCAACATCAACTGTAGAATAAAGGCCACCAGTGACTGAATGTCGCTAATATGAGAAATTTGCTTCGGTCATTAAGGAGAAGCTTCCATCCAGAGTGACTGGTGTCTAGCTTATGTGCATTAGTCATGCGTGCAAGTCATGATATATATCAGACTTAGATAATATAAACAAAATATGTATACTATTTTTCCCTTATCATTGCAGTGTTTCTACATACCCAAATGTCAAGTAGACAGGAAAGTCCTTGTGGGCGAAGTGCAGAAAATCCAAAACACTTTGGAGGAGACACAAGGCAGTGAGTTGCGTTGTCTTTCCGACCCCAGAAAATACCCAGAGGACACCATTTTGAAGAGGAAGTACACGTTAGGCCTTGCCCTGTGGTCTCTGCTGTGGCCCAGCTTGATGCTGGGTGGGGGAGCGCTACTGGTGGGCCTGGTGAAGCTCAACCAGAGACTGGCACACCTCTGTACGGAGCTGGGTAATGAGGTAGCAGGGGGTAGGTTGACAACGATGACAAATACCCAAGGCAAACTCTATCAGCTCCTTAGGTGGTCTGGCTCTGGACAGCACTCACCTATGCAGGATGACTCAGTGAAGTGATAGCTGACAGTGGCTGTGTTCCAATATGCAATAAGTGTACTACAATGTGTATTGAATGTATCCAGTGAAAGGACATGGAGATAACATACTGTGTAGGTGATCCCCACTGTAAGGAAGGGAGTCTATGGGTTGATGTAGTAGGAAATGGAAATAACTACATTATCCACCTTGTCCTGGATTTTTTTTTAAATCTATGCACAAGGGCTGCAGGGAATCCCACTGTATGACTGAATAGTAGTGGAGGCTGGCTCATAATAATGTCTGGAACTGAGCGAATGGAATACCATTCTAGCCATTACCACTAGCCCCTTCTCCCCAATTAAGGTGGCACCAACCACCTGTGCTGAATAAGCTGACTTGAAGGTACCTTTTTCCTAGTATGGTTAGTCAAAGCAGGTACTCTAATCAACTAGCCGCATTTCTCTGTCAATATATGGGGACGAGGTTAGATATTACTGAAACGATGTAGGATTAACTGAGTTTTTATATTGTCCTTTTTAATTATCATGGTAAGATGGTAAGAGGCAAATAAGAAATTAAATGCATTGGTTCTCAAAATATGACAGGGATACAGAAATTTTTTATTTGTATTAAACAGTACAATGAGTGAATGAATACAGGGTTATTTCCAGACATGGTAAAATGAATGAGTATGAAAGATTAATTAGTGCATACTACAGGTCAAACAATATTTACAAAGATGAATAGCTAGATAAGAATATCAGCTTTAAAAACATGCAGGATAGCTTTTCACCATTGTGCTTTTACACTGTACTCAGTCAGAGCAGCAGACCTTCAGTGAAACTCCACTAGATACATTTCCCTCCTTCATTCATTCGTCACTCGTTTCTCATTTCAACGACAACAAGCTGTCTACTGGGGTGTAAAAGGATGTATTATGCATAAGTCCAATGTTTTTGGGAGGGTTAGCGATTATATTTTGAGTTTGTCTACATTTAGAATACAAAAATATATTACCTCTAGAGTTATTCAAGGAAAGTGATTTGCACAAAGTAGCAGTTCTCTTCATGGTGTGCCATTGTACCTCACCAGTAACAAAAAAAGGTAATTAACATGAACTTCAAGTAAACACTAGTAAGAGAAAAGGATGACATTTCCCACAACAAAAATGAAAAGAAACATTTATGATAGCTCTTGCATAGTGTATGTACTATGGGTATTGTAGTTGTCTCGTTTTGACTGGGTCCTGCCCAACAGTCTGTAACCTGTACAGAAACACACACAGTAAATCATTTGGTGAAGCTGGCATACAACTGACTAATAACCTAGCTCTATGCAATGAGCAAACTGCAGGATCCACACTTACAAGGGAAGTTGTCGGGGAAGGGAACAGAAAAAGACACTTGAAGGGAAAACCACATTCACATCAGTAAAAAAAAAAAAAAAAAAAAAACTTTACTGTATAGGGAGTTCATATGAAAAGAGAATGCTGAGGAAGTCTGGAATAGTGTCTAATCTATACATACTTGAATTTTATAAAGACAGGGTGAAACAAATTCCAATTCAGTTAAAAAAAAATGGTTTCAAACGCTTCCTAAAATGTCTGTTTAGATGTTTCACTGATAGTTTTCCGACCTGTGGGTTGTTTCTTTTCATTAGTTTCCTAAAGTGAAAGGCAGGGTACAATAGCCTTTTTTCAGTTCTTCCAGAGTCACCCTGTTAGGGAAGAGAAGTGATACTGTCACAGTGCATAATTGTACATTTGTCTTCTGTGTACTGTCTGTACATAGTTGAGACACCCTTAATGCGGTGTATATGCACAATTCAGAGATACTCCCATCTCTTGACCCTACTTTGCCTTGACACCAGTATTACAAGTCTATAGTACAGTACATAAATATCACAATTTGCATAGTGTAACAGCACGGCATTCTATAACATTGCACATCCTTTTCGCCCCCCCCCCCCTTTCCCTTTAAAAACAAAGCAACCAATAAAAACAGAACGAGGATGAATTTGAATATCTATTTCATCTGGGCGTCGCAAAAGGACTTTACAGTTCTTTTCTGTCGGTCATCCAAAACGTCTGCGTTGCAGCCAACGGTGCTGGACGGCAGCCATTTTGCACCTGAATGCTCCACACGCGTCGTAACACTGACAAACAAATACAAATGTTAGAGATCAGTGCTACACAGAAGATACACAGGGATTGGAATAGTAGTGACTCATTCCCACGGTAAGACCGATAACTAAGCTGTCGGGGGTGTGTGTGTGTGTGTGTGTATGGGTGGGTGAGATATATATATATATTTTAGTACTTTGGCTCAGTAGAAAATAAAGACTCAGAATAATATGTGCACAGTATGGATACGAGACCATTGGGATACTTCTGTACAAAATGTCATACTTGAGGTCACGAAACATGACTGTTTCAATCTGAGGGGACACTGTAATCGTCACTTGAGATCAAACATGGGTCAGAAAGTTCTGCTTGCTAGCCTTAAAATTGACAGCAGATGATGAACGGACATCCTCGTGTCTGTTAACCATGCACCACTGGGATTTAACAATGCTGGTGGTATTCTGGGTAGTGTTCATTGGGCTCCAAGCGGAAGAAAACAGACTGCCATGATTTGTCCAATAAGAAACAATTGTTCACTTTCTGTTGCATGCCCTAATGAACATGACCCTGGGCAGGCCTTCATGGTGTCCTGGCATGCTAGCAGAATGTAGGCTAGAGATCCACTCTGTCCATAGTAAACTAGTGGATGGGGTACGCTATTTAGGGATGCACAATATCGGATGACAATCTTTTTTTTCTTTCTTTTTAAAATCGGCCCGCATATCAGTAGACGTGATATATTGGCCGATAAAGCAATAGATCACCCTTCATATCACTATCGACTGATAATAAAATAGAGATCAGCCGTCATCAAATTGTTTGTAATCATGATTGGTCCCCTAAATTTACAAGGAGAAAACTTTATGGCCATATTGCAATACCAATACGGGAAAAATAACGGCCCAAAAATATGATTATCGTATCAGCCCATAATTTCCCCCATCGGTGCATCCCTAATATCCAGTTGGCACACTTCTAACGGATGGGTTCATAAGTTAGCGGATGATTTAGAGACCCGTTCTAGCCTTTCACTTCATCCAACAGCTCTATCCATTCATATCTATATTCATGGGCGCTAGCCCAGTCTGCTCTGCCATCTCTGCTCATGGCGAGCTTAGCTAGCGGATGGTGTCGAGATCCGCCCTTGTCCTCTCTGCGTTGCTGTGGCTCTCCAGGCCTATGGAACCTCTCAGTTCATGGCGTGCTGGCGGATGGTGTGGAAGATCCAGTCCATTTTGGTGGTCCAGCCGCCGTGGTGTGCGTCATTCATCTGCTTCATGAAGTAGTCCAGGGCCTCCTGCTCCGTCTTGTCCAGGGCAAGGGTCTTACGGATGTAGGCGATGTCGTCGAACGACTGCAGCTCGGGCATGCCGGAGCCCAGCATCATAGAGAACAGGTTGATGAAGAGGTTGGCGTGCTGCCGGATGGCCAAGTAGGCCTTGTAGCACATCTCCTGAAACCTGGGGGAGTGGGAGGACATTTGTGAACCTAGCTGGGTTAGGAAGCATGTGTTTTTGTGCTAATAACTGTGCTTCAAAATGGCCCCTGAGGGGATTAATAACATTGTAATGTATTACCAGTAGAGCAATGATATCATTCTATATCACAATTTCAGGTTCAGATCAATTAAAAGCTAAATGTAGTCAGAGTTCCCCCATGTAGCCTTTTTTAAAAACACTGCCTTGCACTTCAGAGTAGTGAATCTAATCCCTAATATTCACTGATAGGAAAGTTAACATTAACAAAAATACAGATACTGTACCTCTCAAACTCCCTGGTTTTTGTGCACTCCTGGGTTCCTTTGCTGATAACGATTAAGAAGTCCTGTGTCAAGACAAAAGGCACCCGCTCTCGCTTGTAGCCAAACTTCTTCTTCTTGTGATCCAGGAAATGGCCAAAGTCGATGTGGAATAGCTGCAAGGAGAAAAGACAAAACAAAGAGCATCACAAAAACTGCTGACAGGCCTCCTATAACCAGGGAACGTCAAGAGAAAGAAAAAAAAACATGTCTTTGTAGGGTTGCAAAATTCCAGTAATTTTCCCATAGATCCTGGTGGAGGATTCCCATATTTCCTATGTAATTCCAGAAATCTTCATATCAGGATTTCTGGAAAACTAGGTAATTTAGGGAAACATATTAGAATTTTGCAACCCTGAGTCTGTGAAGTACCTGTCCATCATCTTTGACCATGATGTTGCTGTTGTGTCGGTCACCGATCCCCAGGATGAAGGTGGCTACGCAGTATCCCGCACACGACCGTGTGAACAAGTCAATGGCCTGGTCATACCTGGACACATGTCAATGGGTATATGTCATTAGACCAAAGACATGAAACTACAACAATCCTGTTGAAGCTAAAGAAAGACATCCATAAGGCATTTTATAAGAATACAGTACATTCCACTTATAAGCAATTCGTGGATACTTTTGCCCTTTCAAGGATTAACCCCCCCCATGTGACAGTCTATTCCTTAATATACACCCAATATTTCTAACCACATAATCTAGCATGACAAAGCGTTTAGCAGCTAGCATAGCTTAGAAGAACACCATGTAGAAGTAGGAATGAAGGCCTACTGGTCATGCATTCTAAGACGTATGCTATGCTGTTGTGGCTATTGGAACGTAGCCTAGTGCTCACATCTCTCCCCTGTTCTTGTCCTTGAGCCACTGGTGCAGCGTGTGGCTGTTGAACTGCAGCGCCCCCTTCAGGCCTCCTTTACACTGGATCTGCATGATGGTGTGGGAGTTCCTCACCACCTCGATCAGGCCCACGCAGTCGCCGATGGACAGGCAGCCGTACGGCAACATCCTGGGGACAAAAACAACCAAATAGGATGACCGGTAGGTCTACCATGGCTACAGTCTTTCATCGATACATTATTCATCTACCAGTCATTCCATCTAGATAGACATGCATAGATTCCTTCGGTTCAATCAGAAGTGCATCCTGACGGTCAATCCACCAACGGAGATTGGGATGTGATCAGTACAATATGATACAGATCTAAGAAATATTACTCCTAATCTGGAAGTAACAATTCATTTCCCTGATTAATTTAACTAGGCAAGTCAGTTAAGAACAAATTCGTATTTACAATGACGGCCTACCTATGGAAGCTATACATTCACTCCCTTCAAAAATCAACCCGACTTTCAATCGACCTACATTCCGCCGTTTCGTATCTCATTTAGGCTACACTAGCTTCCAGTTCAGAGTTGACATTATTAGCTCCTACGGAAAGTCATGGACTCAATGTTTAACGGATCAGACGAGTCACTCCTAATTTTAGGCTCCTGCCATCAAGGAAAAGAACATGAAGGGTGTAATGGACTATTTATGCGTGCTGCTGCGTTAAGCGGATACAGAGACTAGTACCTGAGATCAAGCCCCTGGTTCTGCCAGATGTTCTCCATTATCCTAATGATCTGCAGAGTCAGCATGTCCTGCCTCAGATCTGAAGGAGAGGTGAGAGTGAAATAGCAAGATGAGGAGTCTAAGCTTTGATCACACTAATGCAATATGAATCGGTGCCAGGGCAAAATGGGATTCAGTAAGCATGTTTATTGTCTAGTGTGTCCATTGTGAGTCAAGGGGGTGGGGCGATTAGTTTTGCATTAGCAAAATGTACCGTCTCCATTTTTGAAGATGATCTCGTTGCTCTGGAAGAGCAGCTCTGACATCATGTCGGGATTCTCCCAGTTGAGCCACAGAGGCCGTTTGGCCGATGACATCATCCGGCACTCTTCCAAGCTGAAAGAGATGGCAAACGTATCAACACAGACTCAGAATAACGTTAAGAAAACATTTTGAACACAGTACAGCCTGTCATTAAACCGGAATTTCACAGGACACATTTCTTGGTTTCTTTCTTTAAACATTCAGAAGAATATGTGGACGTTCGTGGTTAAGTCTACTGTGAGTAGTACCGGAGGTTTCCCAGCTGGTGAGCTGGGTTGAGCGGAGAGGTGAAGCTCTGTAGGGCATCCATGTAGTCAGGCCTTTTCATCTGCTCCACCAAGAACTTCATCTGAACCTGAGGGCAGAGAGAGAGCGAGAGAGCACACGCTTCACTTTACTGCAAGTGTAGGGAGTCCATAGTCCTGAAGACCAAGGAGGCCTTTATAGCAGTTCCACACTCCTTTTTGCTTAGTATCTAGTTTGCTTACAAGTAGTTGCTTACAATCTTGTTGTAAGTAAGAGAAAAACATGATCACAAAAAAGACTGATCAATTGAGGCTTCCATATTAGGGTGGGAAGTGGAAAGGCCTTGATCACGTCGCAAACGTTACCTTCTGGGCCTCGTCCTTCTTCTCCTGCTTGAGGAGGTCTGTGAGGTTGATGAGCTTCTCCATGGCCTCCACCTGTCTGCTCAGGTGCTTCAGGTACATGCCACAGGCCCGGCAGTAGGACTCCAGCAGCAGACCAAAACGTTGGCTCACTGTCTTGTTGTGCATCTCAGACCTGGAGGCAGAGAGAACAACTTATGCGATTGTGCACCCCTATACAAATGTACTAGCAAGACTTTTCTCAATCAATGTAACCTCTGTAAGCCTTTTCTTTACGTAAACCTTAAAATGCAGAAATTAAGCATGTTCTACAAGATTTTACACCAGCAGAATGGAATTCTGACTGCCTAAGGCAAATTCAAGCAATCCACAACACACACATTTGGTTTCATAAACACCATAAGGCTAGTGGACTAGTATGGAAACAAACAGAAATCAAACTCACTTGAGATGCCAAAAGAAGAAATGGCCTATCCTCTGATTGGTCAAAGCCTTCTTCAGCAGAAAGCGGGCCAGTGGGTTATCGAGGTACTGCTCGTACTTCAGAACCTGGTGGCCAGAAATACAGTATGTTCAGAACACACACCCAAATAAAATGCATCTGATAGGATTAGAAGCCACCATGTAAAAGAAAGCGGTTAGCCTGAGGGGTCATATTGAATTCTTTATGTGGTGTCAAATAATTAAAACACTGTCAAACGTAGGTGTCAAAGCCATTCAAAAACACATCAAGCTGACAGTCAGTGACAGACATGTTGAATCCAAGAATGGTATGTGAATAGAATAGACAAGCCACACCCCATCTCTTGATTCATTACAGACGAAGAGTGGGTCTTATTATTGTACCTGGACCAGCTGAATGAGGTATTGAGAGAGTCTGTCGTCCGTTAAGTATTTTTCAAGGCACTTCACAGCAAAGTCTCGGATCATGGGATCGGGGAAGTTGCAGTCCAGCAACTCCATGGCTTGTTCTGGCTTTATGGCTGGCCAGTCCTTTAAAAGGCAATACATCTGGAACAAAGATTAAAAAAATTGGAAAAGTATATAAATTGAAATCAAAGTCAGAGGAACAAACTGGAAAACAAAACGGATGACATGACCGTCAAAAATGGCATCCAATGGTTAAATGAGAAAACTGTGGGTGTGTTCGTAAATTCACTCTGGCTACGCTTGTAAATTCACTCCAGCTATCTACTCCAATTTCAGAGCACTCATCTGAGTGTGCCAAAGTACAGATTAACTGATGAATTTACAAATGTGCAACACCCGTTGAAGATGACCAGTGTCAGTAAACATCAGCATAAAAACATAATTAAATTGTTGCCAGCAGCACAGTGACCGTAACCAAGATTCTAGATAACATGAAAACAGCCTAACCAGCTCTGCTAGGGCGAGTCAAATTGTCAGAGTGAGGTGTCCTCATTTGTGTCTGGAAGTAGCTAGCAAGCCAGCCAACATTAGCTTGGGGGCTAGACTGCCGTTGTAAGGTAAGAACGCTTGGATCAACCTTACTCCGCGCTCTGAACGCTCAGAGTGAAACGCTCTTAATTTACAGACAGACAATCTGACAACACTCTGAAATTACAAATGCCCAGAGTGCAATCTAAATTTACCAACACACCCTGTATTAAATTAATGTACACTGAACTAAAATATAAACGCAACACATAAAACATCCCAGAGTGGATTATGAATGGATTATCTTGGCAAAGGTGATATTTTAGAGAAATGTGCATATATAAACTTATATATGCACATTTCTCTAAAATATCACCTTTGCCAAGATAATCCATTCATCTGGCAGGTGTGGCATATCAAGAAGCTGACTAATTAAACAGCATGATCATTACACTGCTCCAACTTGTGCTGGAGACAATAAAAGGCCACTAAAATGTGCAGTTGTGTCACAATGCCAGATGTCTCAAGTTGAGGGAGCGTGCGACTGGCATGTCCACCAGAGCTGTTGCCAGAGAATTGAATGTTAATTTCTCTACCATAAGCCTCCTCCAACATCATTTTAGATTATTTGGCAGTACGGCCAACTGGCCTCACAAACGCAGACCACGTGTAACCACGCCAGCCCAGGACCGCAACATTCGGCTTCTTCACCTGGGGGATCGTCTGAGACCAGTCACCCGGACTGATGATGAAACTGTGGGTTTGCACAACCAAAGAATTTCTGCACCAACTGTCAGAAACCGACTCAGGGAAGCTTATCTGTGTGCTCATTGTCCTCACCAGGGTCTTGACCTGACTGCAGTTTGGCGTTGTAACCAACTTCAGTGGAAAAATACTTACCTTTGATGGCCACTTGCATGCTGGAAAAGTGTGCTCGTCACAGATGAATCCCGATTTCAACTGTACTGGGCAGATGGTGTGTATGGCGTTGTGTGGGCGAGCGGTTTGATGATGTCAACGTTGTGAACAAGAGTATCCTACAGTGGCGGTGGTGTTATGTATGGGCAGGCATAAGCTACGGACAACGAACACAATTGCATTTTATCGATGGCAATTTGACTGCAGAGATACTGTGACGAGATCCTGAGGCCCATTGTCGTGCCATCCAACTGCCCCCCATCACCTCATGTTTCAGCATGATAATGCACAGCCCCATGTCGCAAGGATCTGTACACAATTCCTGGAAGCTGAAAATTGGTAAATCCGACCACAACTCTATCCTCCTGATTACGGCTTACAAGCTAAAATTAAAGCAGGAAGTACCAGTGACTCGGTCTATATTTTTTTTTTTAAGTGTTCAGATGAAGCAGATGCTAAACTACAGGACTGTTTTGCTATCACAGACTGGACCATGTTCCTGGATTCTTCCGATGGCATTGAGGAGTACACCACAGTCACTGGCTTTATCAATAAGTGCATCGAGGACGTCGTCCCCACAGTGACAGTACATACCCCTACCAGAAGCCATGGATTACAGGCAACATTCGCACTGAGCTAAAGGGTAGAGCTGCCGCTTTCAAGATGCGGGACTCTAACCCGGAAGCTTACAAGAAATCCTGCTATGCCCTGTGACGAAGAATCAAACAGGCAAAGCGTCAAGAGGGCTAAGATTGAATCATACTACACTGGCTCCGACGATCGTCTTATGTGGCAGGGCTCGGAAACTATTACAGACTACAAAGGGAAGCACAGCCACGAGCTGCCCAGTGACACGAGCCTACCAGACGAGCTTAATCACTTCTATGCTTGCGTCGAGGCAAGCAACACGGAGGCATGCATGAGAGCATCAGCTGTTCCGGACGACTGTGTGATCAAGCTCTCTGTAGCCAACGTGAGTAAGTAAGTGCTTTGAAAGGATGGTAATGGCTCACATTAACACCATTATCCCAGAAACCCTAGACCCACTCCAATTTGCATACCGCCCAAACAGATCCATGCAATCTCTATTGCACTCAACACTGCCCTTTCCCACCTGGACAAAAACAACAACTGTGTGAGAATGCTATTCATTGACTACAGCTCAGCGTTCAACACCATAGTACCCTCAAAGCTCATCACTAAGCTAAGGATCCTGGGACTAAACACCTCCCTCTGCAACTGGATCCTGGACTTCCTGACGGGCCGCCCCCAGGTGGTGAGGGTAGGTAGCAACACATCTGCCACGCTGATCCTCAACACTGGAGCTCCCCAGGAGTGCGTGCCCAGGCCCCTCCTGTACTCCCTGTTCACCCATGACTGCATGGCCAGGCATGACTCCAACTCCATCATTAAGGTTGCAGACGACACAACAGTGGTAGGCCTGATCAACGAAGAGAGCCTATAGGGAGGTCAGAGACCTGGCGGTGCCAGAATAACAACCTATCCCTCAATGTAACCAAGGCTAAGGAGATGATTGTGGACTACAGGAAAAGGAGGACCGAGCATGCCCCCATTCTCATTGACGGGGCTGTAGTGGAGCAGGTTGAGAGCTTCAAGTTCCTTGGTGTCCACATCAACAACAAACTATAATGGTCCAAACACACCAAGACTGACGTGAAGAGGGCACGACAAAGCCTATTACCCCTAAGGAAACTAAAAAGATTTGGCATGGGTCCTGAGATCCTCAAAAGGTTCTACAGCTGGTTGCATCACTGCCTGGTACGGCAATTGCTCGGCCTCTACAAGGCACTACAGAGGGTAGTGCGTACGGCCCAGTACCTCACTGGGGTGAAGCTGCCTGTCATCCAGGACCTCAACACGAGGCGGTGTCAGAGGAAGGACCTAAAAATTGTCAAAGACCCCAGCCACCTCAGTCATAGGTTGTTCTCTCTACTACCGCATGGAAAGACGTACCGGAGTGCCATGTCTAGGACAAAAAAGCTTCTCAACAGTTTTTACCCCCAAGCCATAAGACTCCTGAACAGGTAATCAAATGGCTACCCAGACTATTTGCATTGTGTGGCCCCCCAACCCCTCTTTTTACACTGCTGCTACTCTGTTTATCATATATGCAGTCACTTTAACTATACATTCATGTACAGTGAGGGAAAAAATTATTTGATCCCCTGCTGATTTTGTACATTTGCCCACGGACAAAGAAATGATCAATCTAAAATGTTAATGGTAGGTTTAGTTGAACAGTGAGAGACAGAATAACCAAAAAAATCCAGAAAAGCTCATGTCAAAAATGTTATAAATTGATTTGCATTTTAATGAAGGAAATAAGTATTTGACCCCTCTGCAAAACATGAGTTAGTACTTGGTGGCAAAACCCTTGTTGGCAATCAGAGGTCAGACGTTTCTTGTAGTTGGCCACCAGGTTTGCACACATCTCAGGAGGGATTTTGTCCCACTCCTCTTTGCAGATCTTCTCCAAGTCATTAAGGTTGAGGCTGACGTTTGGCAACTCAAACCTTCAGCTCTCTCCACAGATTTTCTATGGGATTAAGGTCTGGAAACTGGCTAGGCCACTCCAGGACCTTGTGCTTCTTCTTGAGCCACTCCTTTGGTTGCCTTGGCCGTGTGTTTTGGGTCATTGTCATGCTGGAATACCCATCCACGACCCATTTTCAATGCCCTGGCTGAGGGAAGGAGGTTTTTGCCCAAGATTTGACGGTACATGGCCCCGTCCATCGTCCCTTTGATGCGGTGAATTTGTCCTGTCCCCTTAGCAGAAAAACACCCCCAAAGCATAATGTTTCCACCGCCATGTTTGATGGTGTTCTTGGGGTCATAGCCAGCATTCCTCCCCCTCCAAACACGGCGAGTTGAGTTGATGCCAAAGAGCTCCATTTTGGTCTCATCTGACCACAACACTTTCACCCAGTTGTCCTCCGACTCATTCAGATGTTCATTGGCAAACTTCAGACGGGCATGTATATGTGCTTTCTTGTGCAGGGGGACCTTGCGGGCGCTGCAGGATTTCAGTCCTTCACAGCGTAGTGTGTTACCAATTGTTTTCTTGGTGACTATGGTCCCAGCTGCCTTGAGATCATTGACAAGATCCTCCCGCGTAGTTCTGGGCTGTTCCTCACCGTTCTCATGATCATTGCAACTCCACGAGGTGAGATCTTGCATGGAGCCCCAGGCCGAGGGAGATTGACAGTTATTTTGTGTTTCTTCCATTTGCGAATAATCGCATCAAATGTTGTCACCTTCTCACCAAGCTGCTTGGCGATGGTCTCGTAGCCCATTCTAGCTTTGTGTAGGTCTACAATCTTGTCCCTGACATCCTTGGAGAGCTCTTTGGTCTTGGCCATGGTGGAGAGTTTGGAATCTGATTGATTGATTCTGTGGACAGGTGTCTTTTACACAGGAGGAGGAGCACTCCCTTTAAGAGTGTGCTCTTAATCTCAGCTCGTTACCTGTATAAAAAAGACCCCTGGGAGCCAGAAATCTTTGATTGAGAGGGGGTCAAATACTTACTTCCCTCATTAAAATGCAAATCAATTTATAACATTTTTGACATGCGTTTTTCTGGATTTTTGTTATTCTGTCGCTCACTGTTCAAATAAACCTACCGTTAAAATTATAGACTGATCATTTCTTTGTCAGTGGGCAAACGTATCAAATCAGCAGGGGATCAAATACTTTTTTCCCCCTCACTGTACATACTACCTCAATTGGGCCGACAAACCAGTGCTTCCGCACATTGGCTAACCGGGCTATCTGCATTGTGTCCCACCCACCACCCCCACTTTTACGCTACTGCTACTCTCTGTTCATCATATATGCATAGTCACTTTAACCATATCTACATACTACCTCAAATCAACCTGACTAACAGGTGTCTGTATGTTTGCCTCGCTACTTTTATAGCCTTGCTACTGTATATAGCCTGTCTTTTTACTGTTTTATTTCTTTACTTACCTATTTTTCACCTAAAACCTTTTTTGCACTGTTGGTTAGAGCCTGTAAGTAAGCATTTCACTGTAAGGTTGTTGTATTCTGCGCACGTGACAAATAAACTTTGATTTGACTGGTTTTCCACACCCCTACTTAAAGGATAGCTGTATTCGCAGTCATGTGAAATGCATAGATTAGGGCCCAATTTATTTAAATGGACCGTTTTCTTTATATGAACTGTAATTGTTGTGTTTATATTTTTGTTCAGTGTATATCAAATGTCCCCTTGCCATGGTAGGCTATAAAGACAGCAATTGAAACAAGAGACTGTTTACCTGTGCAACCTCATCCCTGGAGTTCCATTTCACTGCCAGGAGAATCTTGGGCAGTATCTCCGGGATACTGACACAGTAATGTCTACAGTAAGAGAAAAATAGCAAAAATTTGAATGTAGAAAATTGCTTTCCTCCATTAAGATCACACACTTCTCAAATCATGAGCAGCACACATATTATTATAACCAGTACCTTGAGCAAGTAACCAAACTATTTCAGGTGTAAGAAATGTTGGATAAATCTTACATGGGTTTTGTTTATGCTTTTTTCATAATATAAATATATGTATTTGTTGATAAAGCACACAGAGTAATACCTGTGCCTCCAGAGGAAGTCCTTCTCCTGCTCAGTTATTTCAGACAGTGGGTCTCTGTTACACACCAGGCGCAGCTGTTCGTTGTCGCTGTCCGTCAGAGGGTTGTCCCTTGCCAGTCTGTTACTCTGCAATAGAGAACATTATGATGCTTATTAAAACTACAGTACTGGTGGAAAGCAGGGTCACGTTCAATAATCACTCAGTTGTAAAAGGTTTCGCAATAGAAAACGAAACCTGAGTTGATATTGGACACACCGGTTCACACCTGGTTCACACCTGGTTCAAAGCATTTTGTTCATGTTTTGTGCCTCATGAACATGTCACCAGTGTCTCCTGGGGCATCTCTAGTAGACACACACACACACACACAACTTGTCAACAGCATTAACCCTTTGACATGTACGATCACATTTGTGATAATTGTTGAGTGGTCCCTGCAGCGTACCGTTGCAAATATGTGATTGAAACAGTAGCAACCAAACGTATGTTGTAACAAACACATCTAACCAGTATTGTTGTCTGAAAAGCATCTAAATAATGTTGTGTACTGATGGGAAATAAAAGGTCTTTACAACTTTATCCCTAAATGTGAACTTCAGCCAATCATACGGAACACATCCACAGTCATTACATAAACCAGTATAAATAACAGGTTTTGCTGAAAGAAAAAAAAAGCCACTAACTTAACAGCTAGACTTGTTTACAATGTACCACATCTCTGGTAAGCACAAGGGACTAATATTGTTTAGAAAAGAGATGCGTGGGAGCTAAGCTATCAGCAGCTAAATTCTTTATGATGGCAGCCATGTTGGTTTATGTTTGACAAGCGAAAACTCCCTAATCCGAGAATGCCTTTGTTTATTTGCATCTTGTAGTCAAAGTCAAAGATGGCTGATCCCATTGCCTGAAAAATATGAACTTATTTGTAATGTTCTGAAAAGTGGCCAAACTGTTTGATGTAAAACATTATCACCTCACAGATCATCACTACAAATACAAGCTAGCCTAACTGTAGCGCGAAAGTTAAACACGGATGAAACCCTTTTTAGGGAGGGGGTTTATGATGCAGGAAATATTACTATGATGAGGACTTTATCAATAAAAGGGGGGCAAACACAGAAGTTCATAATAAATAAATAAAAACCCTGAGGTACCATAGATACAATCGGATGCCACATTCATGGGAACTCTGAAATCTCAGACATCCGATTTTAGTGCATTGAAGACAACTGTTAACTTAGGGGGGAGCTCAGGCTGGGAAAAATGCCAACTCTGAATTCCAACTCGGAACTCAGGCCTCTTTCTAGAGCTCAGACTTTCCGACCTGAATATCACTGACGTCACGATTTGACCACATATTTTTCAGAGTTCCATCAGTCAAGTGAACTATCCCATCACCTCGTTTAAAAAAAAAAAAATGTATAACATCTTTGGTCTGACAACCAGAATGCATTGTATAATGGCAACGAACATGGTGCCACACATAGCTGGCAAATAGCTTAGCGCATCATAATAAGAACAACCATTCAACAAAAAAAAAGCATTTTACACACATCATGTGTCCATTACAATCTATGCAAGAATCAGAATGCATGATTTGTCACCAGTACCTGAAAACATACAGTACCAGTCAAAAGTTGACACACCTACTCATTCAAGGGTTTCTTTATTTTTACTATTTTCTACATTGTAGAATAATAGTGAAGACATCAAAACTATGAAATAACACATTGAATCATCTATTAAATTTTTTTTAAACACAAAGCTTCAAACATAAATTGTCAACAACAGTGAAATGGGCTACTTCTTTTGTGAATTAATAAAGAGGCGGAACACACCTCAACTGTTAGAAAATTAAACCTGTCCAAAAATGATTTAATTGACATAGCCTATAGATAATTAGTAGGCAGCGTGCCTTGGTTTGAGGGCAGCACGGGTTAACTGTCCTGCTGTGTAACAATCACATTTTGTAACAGTGAGTACATTCAGACATCACGAGCATAACATTTTTTTTTTTTAAATACACTTGTGCGACTGTTACACAAGATATTTGGAACTCATACGTGAAAAGGTTAAATCATTACAACAGATTAACATACAATGTCAATATTGACTTAAACCAAACAAAAACACTTGGGACTTACCAAACCGGTGTGGCAATAGTTGAAGCCCAGCTCCCGGGATATGTTCCAGTTGGCGTGCTCCTCGATGGCCGGCATGTCGGGGAACTTCACTGGGTTACTGAAGTGGTCAAACTCCAGCTCCAGGCAAGGGGTTTCCTGTGGGCCCAGAGCAATATAATGGAAAGGTCATTTGGGGTCATCCAAAAGGGCTTATGAGAACAACGGCACCATATTATTGTGGGATTAACTTGTGTGTCAATGAGTAATTAATAAAGATGGATAAGAGGCTTAGACAGTGAGAGGGGAGATGCAGATTATTTCTAACTGTAGCTCTGTGTGTGTGTGTGTGTGTTAGATCCAATGCATGTCTTTCCATATGCGTGTGTAGCTAGCTAGCTAGCTAGCCAGCCAACACCTCAGACCTTGTTCGGATTGGAGCCGGTGACTCCGATAGCATTGAGCAGGTCTTCCAGGCCATGGGGCACGGGCCATAGGTTGAGGGCCATCTTTCCAGCCACCAGCGTATGGGTGTAATCAAACAGGTTGATGTTTCCCCAGGCTAGTGGACAGTGCTCCTGCAGCAACATTAGCACAATGAGGGATTGTAGTCAATGTATGGAGTTGCATTGAAATTGGGATCAATGTAAATCGAGGTTAAAAATGTATAAAGAGGATATAGAATCCCAAGCTATACAAGTACGAGATTGAAAGCTATTGTTGTGCAAAGAAAAACGCATGTGACACACAAGTAGGATTTGTCAAAGCCAGGAAAGTGAGTGGTACTGTTCATATCAATTACACTACCCAAACACCCAATTCATTTACTTTTTCCACATCTCCATGTATTCCCCAATCATTATTAATCTACACCAGGGATCGCAAACTGACTGGCGGCCCGGAGGTCACATCAGGCCCAAAAGCTGTTTCCCTCCAGCCTCCATGACAACAGTAACAACGACATTAACTCAAAATACCTGGGGGCCAAAGACCTGATTTACACTATTGATACTTTGGTCAAACCAAAGTAACTATTTTCTGTCAGAAACAACAAATTCCTGAAACCGGTGGGCAGGAGGGAGAGCTCACCTCTTTGGCCCCCTTCCTCCCTTTCACAGAACAGATTGACAGACAGAGTCGGGCAGCGCGGGGGATGTCTGGAATGTACATGTCGTAGTTCAGCCACTCGTTCCACCTTGGATGTACAACAAAAACATTATCTCAAACAGACATCTCTATGAAGCTAACATTAAGTAGGCTATGTGATTTAGCAAGTACTTCATTAAGAAAGTAATTTATTATGGATGCAGGATGGCATACCTGGGGTTTGAGCATGGCACGCGCTGAGTGTTCACGTTGTCACACAGCTGCTCCCCACCGTGGTAAATCCCAGTCCGGACGTAGATCTAAATCAATAGCAGAGACACACATGAATAATTTACATAGATGTCTTTGACAGAAAACCTTTATTGCACTACTAAAAACAACAATGACATCCAGAACATTTGGGCCCCAAACGTGATCTAAAATGTAGTTCCATTCTCCACGAGGACATGCACTGAACAGAAGTGACAACCGGGATCAGTGAGGATTGTTTTGGGGGAAACAGGGAGGTTCTTCTTGAACTTGTTTAATAAGAACATGGGTTTTTGTTTTCCGTTGCAAAACATTTTGATACGCCCTAGTGAACACCACCCAAAGGTCCTCAAGTACAGTACCTTGTCAATGTCCCTGATGTTGACATTGACGTAGGTGGCACACAGTATCCTTATCCTCAGAGTGCCGTTGATGGTCCACAGAGACTTGGTGGCCGTCTCGCCGTTCATGTAGGGAGTGGCCGTGGAGATGCGGCGGGCATACGAGGGCATGGTAAAGGTATCGATGGGCAGCTGTGAGTACAGGCTGTCCTTTGCCATTAGCATGAGGTTGGGCATGCGCCCCAGCATGATGCAACTCCTCACGTACTGGGAAGGAAAGGCAATAGACATTAGACGCTACACCAAGCGAGAGGTATTAAACATGCAAAGAATGGAAAACATTGTTTTGCACAGTTGCTATTACCTATGTAACATTGCTTGCTAGTAGAGGTCGACCGATTAATCGGAATGGACGACTAATTAGGGCCGATTTCAAGTTTTCATAACAATCGGAAATCTGCATTTTTGGACACAGATTTGGCCGATTTGTTTTTACACCTTTTTTAACTAGGCAAGTCAGTTAAGAACACATTCTTCTTTTCAATGACGGCCTCGGAACAGTGGGTTAACTGCCTGTTCAGGGGCAGAACGACAGATTTTTACCTTGTCAGCTCCGGGATTCGATCTTGCAACCTTTCTGTTACTAGTCCAGCGCTCTAACCACCTGCCTCACGAGGAGCCCGCCTGTTACGCGAATGCAGTAAGAGGTAAGTTGCTAGCTAGCATTAAACTTATCTTATAAAAAACAATCATAATCACTAGTTATAACTACACATGGTTGATGATAACTAGTTTATCTAGCGTGTCCTGCGTTGCATATAATCGATGCAACGCAGGGGGATGATTTAACAAAACCATAAACACCAATGCCTTTCTTAAAATCAATACACAGAAGTATATATTTTTAAACCTGCATATTTAGATAAATGAAATCCAGGTTAGCAGGCAATATTAACCAGGTGAAATTGTGTCACTTCTCTTGCGTTCATTTTGCACGCAGAGTCAGGGTATATGCAACAGTTTGGGCCGCCTGACTCGTTGCGAACTAATTTGCCAGAATTTTACGTAATTATGACATAACATTGAAGGTTGTGCAATGTAACAGGAATATTTAGACTGATGGATGCCACCCGTTAGATAAAATACGGAACGATTCCGTACTTCACTGAAAGAATAAACGTTTTGTTATCGAAATGACAGTTTCAGGATTTGACCATATTAATGACCAAAGGCTCGCATTTCTGTGTGTTACATTATAATTAAGTCTATGATTTGATATAGCAGTCTGACTGAGCGATGGTAGGCACCAGCAGGCTTGTAAGCATTCATTCAAACAGCACTTTTGTGCGTTTTGCCAGCAGCTCTTCCCTGTGCTTCAAGCATTGCGCTGTTTATGTCTTCATGCCTATCAACTCCCAAGATTAGGCTGGTGTAACCGATGTGAAATGGCTAGCTAGTTAGCGGGGTGCGCGCTAATAGCGTTTCAAACGTTACTTGCTCTGAGACTTGGAGTAGTTGTTCCCCTTGCTCTGCATGGTTAATGCTGCTTCGAGGGTGGCTGTTGTCGAAGTGTTCCTGGTTCGAGCCCAGGTAGGGGCGAGGAGAGGGACAGAAGCTATACTGTTACACTGGCAATACTAAAGTGCCTATAAGAACATCCAATAGTCAAAGGTATATGAAATGCAAACGGTATAGAGATATAGTCCTATAAATACTATAACTACAACCTAAAACCTCTTACCTTGGAATATTGAAGTCTCATGTTAAAAGGAACCACCAGCTTTCATATGTTCTGAGCAAGGAACTTTTACATGGCACATATTGCACTTTTACATCTCCAACACTTTGTTTTTGCATTATTTAAACCAAATTGAACATGTTTCATTATTTATTTGAGGCTAAATAGATTTGTATTGATGTATTATATTAAGTTAAAATAAGTGTTCATTCAGTACTGTTGTAATTGTCATTATACCAACTAAATAAATAAACATGTCAGATTAATCGGTATCGGCTTTTTTGGGTCCTCCAATAATCGGTATCGGCGAAAAATTACACTCTGTCGACCTCTACTAGCTAGTCATTGGACAGTCATTCAAACATGCTACAGACAGGATTCAAAGAAAGAATGTCCCCAACATTCTTTTTCAAAGACAAAGTTTCAAATCACAGACTGTCGTCAAAAAAAGCCTTATTTGGGAATTTCTTCTTTCGATTCGCTCAAAAAACACACAGGCAAGAGACTAACTACAGATGTTTGAATGTATCCCTATTCAAGATATGGAGTAGGCATCAGAGCAGTGTGTGTTTACCTTGTATTGACTCAGGGGGTATTTCTCCAGCAGATACTCGTCGCAGCCGCACACCTTGAGGATGTACTTGCCCTGATACTCCTGCACGCACATCTTGAGCTGCTCGTGGGACAGCAGCATGCTACGTGTCTTCTTGCGGATGGCCTCTGCGATCACGTGCTCCGGCACGCAGTCATGGTTGATCTTCAGCGTGTACTTCTGCTTGTCGTTGCTCGGTGACACGATGACCCATATGACCACTATGATTTGACCTGGAGGGAAAGAGGAATAAACGTGTTATTAAAGTATCATAACGTGGTAAGCCAAGTAAATGTAAGTTCAAGTCTTCCACCATCCACCCCGAAACATCACACGTCACCAAACATGTATTTAAAACAAGTGGATGGTGGTTCTGTCAATGCTTACAATAGGCTATTTTGATACAAATTTAGGCTGTACGTGGCTGTGCTATTTTCCCTTTGCCACAGACCCCAAAACTTAATTGTGTCTCCCATGTCCTACCTTTGTCAAGCTTATTGAAGATGTGCTTAGGTAGTTCTACTGACGACTCTACATTGGGAGGGTAGACGTACAACGCTCTACTGATGGGTCCGTTAGTGTCTCGGAGGTCCACAGACTCCTTGCAGACATTTAATATGTTCCTTCTAAAGTCCTGGACCTCTGCGTCCTTGACCAGGTCAAACTCACATATCGGCATTCCTATGGCAAAACCTGCACAAAAAAACAAAAAAATTAATGCACTTCTACAGCTACATTTTATCAAGCTTTATCCTCTCAGTATTCATGAAATTTGAGGGCTTGATTTGAAAACGGCCTGAGGTCACACCATTCTCTGTGTGCTTATGCGACGTCAGTGACTTTGTATAAAGAATACAAGAGACATACCAATTTCTCGGTTGAGTATTTTCTCCTCTCGGTTGCCTACTGGCTCGATGACTTTCAGGAAGGCCTGAAAAAGCCTTAGGTCACACAGTCTCCTCGTCTCATCGTAGAACTCCTCTCTCTCAGCCTCTTGGGTAACGCTGACAAAGATGTAGGAGGTCTCCTCCTGTAGGAGGTGGTGGAGCGGATACTTCCTGGCCTCCTTGAAGAGTTCGTGTTTCACTGAAATGAGTGTGGCCTCACGTGTGCACTCCAATGTCAGAATCATCCCATTGGGGAGAAGGCAGTCCACCATGATGCTTGGGGGCATCAAGTGCATGCCCCATAGTTCCCCCGAAGATGGCCTGGGAGGCATGGTGGTCGGGTCGGCTGCTCCTCACTATGCTAATAATTACAATGAGTTGGGTCTACCAGCTGGAGAGAGAGAGGCAATTACATAAGATGCAGTGACCCATTTATAAAATGTCCATTCTGCATGAGATAGTTAGCTACTAAATATGTTTAATGAGAGCAGAGGCATTGAGTGCAAGTGCTCACTAATAACTATCATATTATAGCAGGCAGTTGCTTACACTACATTATAAAATAATAAGTTATATTGTTCATTGTCCAAAAAAAATGGAAATGCATGGGGACAGCTCAAGCAGGAAACTACAGTTCCTCTTGGACAGATGTTGCTCGAAGAAAATATTTTACATAACAATAGACAATTTGATAGCTACGTGGAGAGGTTGACAGGTCACTCACTGTGTAATCTGACAAACTAACAGTGGTGAAGCGAAGTGTCACAAGTTGTGGAACAGGAAGACTGTAGTTAGCTAGTTAATGAAGTAGCTACCTAGCATGCTAACTAACAGTTAGCGGTTTAGAGAATGTTGTAACATCATTAATTCTGTCCTATGGGTATATTAGGATGGCACACGTTTGAGAACTAACCGGCAATTGTTATTTGCTCACTAGAATGCATCTATAGCTAGTGAGTGACAGGGTTAAACTTAGCTAACTAAAACACCGGTGCCGCTAGCTAGCTAACAAACCGCTACGTTAGCCATTAGCAAGCTAGTTGTTTGTGCAGACTTAGCTAGGCTAGCTGGCACAAGCTCAATGTCCAATGTCAATGCCTCATCATATTTACAACTAGCCGTGTTGTCGTCTCGTTAAATTATGTATTTATTAGTTATGATTGTCTTTTGACACCATTTTCTATTTTATAACAAAATACCTGGCATTTGCAGGCAAATATTAGTTTGGTTATCGTCTCGCTCAAGTAACGCCCTGTTTTCAGTCATAACATGCAACTTTCTCCCGAGAACAGCTAGCAAATGAGGCAACTGTGAGCTAGCTAGCTAAACAAACCATATTCCTTCCTACCCGTTCTAGACCTCTCGCCCTCAGTCGTAGCGCTGGCTTGCTACTCCATCCAAATGTCGGGACAGTCCGGTTTCTCAACAAAGACGTCTTTCGCTGTCAATATGAATGTTTTCCCAATTAATAAGTCCATTACATTCCATGTCGTGATGCCCAGCTGAATATCGAAAAAACGTCATTTTGATTGCTCGCAAGCCGCTGGTCAGAGAGCTTAATGTTCGTTTGACAAAGCTGCCTGCCTGGCGGTTTCCACTAGCTTCTATAGCCACAAAATCCAAATTGACAAAAGAAGATATATACAGCTGTTTGGTCTTAATATAAGGTTAGGGTTGAACATAAGGTTGGCAGTGTGGTTTAGGTTAGGATTAGGTTTAGGTTTAAA
The DNA here is from genome assembly GCF_057628025.1 of Oncorhynchus mykiss. Taxonomy (NCBI): domain Eukaryota; kingdom Metazoa; phylum Chordata; class Actinopteri; order Salmoniformes; family Salmonidae; genus Oncorhynchus; species Oncorhynchus mykiss. Next base: position 52,705,337 of record NC_143029.1, read on the forward strand.
ATACAATTTTAAGAATATACATTTTTAGAAATGGGCGGGGTTTAGGACTTTGTGGCTATAGAAACTAGTGACGACCATGGCATCGGGCTTTTGACCTCGGAAGACATGATGCATAGAATGTTCTTTCTGTCTTCTATTCAAACAATTTATGCCATCTCACCAACAGCATTTTAAACATTTGACATACTATTAAAAAGTGTTAAAACACTAACAAATATTTGTAAGAAAACACAGTCCTGAAATAAAAGCGGCACACCCCAAGAGACGCCAAGTAAACAACACGTGTGATAACCAGTGAAACCGACAATGTCAAAGATGTGATGAATCCATACAAGGTCTATTTCCATCCAAAGCCAGTCCTATGCAAAGCCAGGGGCAAAGTTTGTCTCAAACAAGGAAAGGCAGAGAAAGGCTCTGTCATGCCAAATGCCCTCAAAGGAAATCTGCCCAGTGACAGTGAGAATTTTTTTTTTTTTTTTTTAAAGCAAGAAAGCTTTAATTGGGCTAATTTCTAAGAAATTCTGAACAAGAAGGTAGGGTGTATTACAGTTGCATCATTTGTAAACAATTGCTTGATTGTAGAAATGCACTAGATTTACCGTCAGATTATTTATTTAATTTTGATATGCCTCACCATGGGAAGTCATAACTGCATCAATATGTTATTGAGGTAATTTATTGCATACAGAGCAAAATGTATAAAAAATAAACATGATGTAGCAACTTTCCTTGGTTGTCATCAGAGACACATTTTTGCATAGCACAATTTTTGTATGACAGACTGAACAATAAAATGGTAATAACTGCAAATAAGATAATCTATGGCTGACCCCTAAAATATGTTGATGCTCTCATTCAGCAATTTCCACATTAGATTCAGCATATTCTAGCTAGTTCGGGTATTTCGACAATGGTCTTTAACCCTCTTCTGCAAAAATGACATACAGGAACTGCACAAGGTTTTAACTTTGCTCAACACAGTAGGTCATGAACAATTATCTTCAACAGTGTACAATTTGGGAGAATGAACTCTGTCTCATTCCGTCAGCACAAATTTTGCTCGGCATTGTCGTCTGTGAGATAAAGGACACGTGCTCAACATTACTCCAAATGTAGTATTGTAAGAGAGGGTACCCAACTTTATGTTAGAGCCCTGCGTTCAAAGTCTGCAAATCATTTAAGTATTTCTTATTGTGGTCGCATTGTCGAGCGGGAACCTGCAAGTAAGCATTTCATTGTATTGTGTATCCTGTGCATATGACAAGGTAGATAAACAACAACATTAAAATAGCCTATTCATTTCTGTGAAAAGGTTGCATATTCTGACATGTATGCATAGCTGGGGGAAGCAGGGTTGCTGAGGGTGCTGCAGCACCCCCTGAAAAATCTGAATTAAAAAATGAAATCACAAAAGTAGTGCACTGGGCCTTTAATAGTCCTGTATTAGCAGACCGATATAGCCATCTGCAGCATCAGCACGGGCTAAAGGTTTGTCCCCACCCCCAAACTACTTCCCACTACTATACATGCATGCATGTTGCTTTTCAGGCAACAGAGGTCATACATTAATTTAGCTGCTTAGATGTCCATTTCAGAACATTCCTTTCACATTCAATTTGCAACAGTCCGTAAGTAGAACAGAAGCAAATCAAGCCACCTGTTCTAAATGTCTCAGTGTTGAGAGAGCGACATTACAAGAGGTCACAGGGTCATTAGGTTAAAACAATCCCTTTCATGTCATTATCTGTCTGGACTGGAGACCATGTTTGTCGCTCTCAGTTACTGCGCTAGCAAGCTTCACCTCTTGATCTTGACTACCTGCTCACACATAATGGAGAGGTACTGGGTGAGTTTGACCATGAAGATTATGGCAGTGCCCCCCGTGAGCATGCAGGAGGGCCAGAAGAGCGAGTAGAAGACGGCGCTGTGGTCGTACAGTCGGGTCAAGAGGGCGCTCTCCTGCTGGTCGCTGGGGTCGTAATAGCAGGGCACCTGCTGGTGCGGCTTCAGGCGTTCTGAGATGTTCACGATCATGTGGTGCATGGCTGCAGTGTCCTTGTGGCACTTTGGTACGTAGAAACACTGGAAAGAGAAAAGTTGGTGGGAATGATGTTAGTTCAGGTCCCTTAATTTATTTTTTTTTACCTTTATTTAACTAGGCAAGTCAGTTAAGAACAAATTCTTATTTTCAATGACGGCCTAGGAACAGTGGGTTAACTGTCTGTTCAGGGGCAGAATGACAGATTTGTTCCTTGTCAGCTCGAGGGTTTGAACTTGCAACCTTCCGGTTGCGTGCCTTTGTAAGCATCCCCAGATACCCAACGTGAATATTTATTCGTACAAATAAACTTGTGTTCCTGTTGACTTAAACATGGAAATAGAGCATCATGAGTCATGCAAAGCTCTAGGAGTTTTCCTGACCATGTGACCAGGAAGAAGCAGGCCCACATGACCCTGGCTTGTGCCAACAGCAATAGATTTCAAACCATTCAGTCATTCACAGCCTCCATTCTGACCCTCGGTTCACCTCAAAGTTGGATTCCCAGCTCTCCTCATTGTGAGATAAGCGGCTGAGCCTGCCCGTGGTGTTGACACTGACGTAGACCTGCAGACAGGGGAACTTAGAGCCTCTCCAGCAGTCTGAGCCACAGCTGTAAGAGCAGTTCACGTCTGCCATGATGGTAGAGTTGACCACAATACAGACACTCTCCTCTGTCCACACACTATATGGAGAGATGAGGGGAAGAATTCAAAAGTAATTGTAGGATTTTACACAGCGGCAGGTAAACATATATTTATCTCTGTGGTCAAATAATATTGCAGAATGATTTTGTGGTATAAAAATACAGAGTAGACACCCCTCGGAGGTAGATGTGTAATTTTCACATTTCAATTTAGCGTTTAAACATTGCATTTGCACTGATAACTGATAACCCTCCATAATACTGTGGCATGCTATGCCATAGTGTTCACACAACAAATACTGACAAACAAACATACTGCATAAACACTAAAGGCAGGTTGATTGAATTGCAGTCTTTGAGAATTAGCAACAGCAGAGTTCACCAAAATTACAAAATAGACAAAAAAATGATCCACTGTCAGATTGATAGTGCAATACCTGTCTGCGTAAGAGCGTAGTATGGTGATGCCCACGACAAAGTACATCATGATCGACGCAGTGACCATGGCCAGGCCCAGGAGAATAGCCCGGTCCTCTCCAGCTTTCAGAGCCGTCACCGTCTTCTTGTCCAGCAGGTCAACATCCCGGAACTTCTGGTAGATGGACCTGAGGTCGTGGTCAGACCAGGATTGGGGTCAAGTCCATTTTAATTCATTTTACAAGAATACTTGTTTTTTACTTTAATCGTTTGAAATGTTCCTCAATTTAATAATGGGGAGAACCATCGTCTGTTTCCTACTTGGGGGAACCTCCACTGCATGTCAGCATAAAATATATGTAAATTAATTATTAAATTGGAGTGATTTTCAGAGTGACACTGTACCTCGTCGCTCCTCCTCCCGATGATGCCCCTCCTGCACTTTTGGCCCCTGTCACAAAGAACATCTTCCCAGACACCCCAAAACCTCCTCTGCTCACAGAAGAAGCTGTGCGGACAGACTGCTGGAACTGCCTGCAAAAAAAGAACAGTCCGTTATCACTCTGAACTCTATATATAGATAGTATAGATAGACAGATCAATAGTAGATTAGACATTTTGCTCAATATTGATTTGTTAGATATTGAGGAATGAAATGGCATGAATCACACTCATAATGACAGATTATCGATTATAACATTGGATTAGATTAATGATGGTAATTCCTAGTATTTCATCACCGGAACTCTTCAGTCAGTCCGTTTATGACCCCTTTTGCCAACTTTTGTGTCATGGAAACAACGCTGAAATAGAACTCTGTTGTTTGAAATATAGCATTTATATGTACCATCACAGACACAAGGCAACAGGCGCTCTTTTGTTATTTCAAGACAGTTTTGCAACTCAAATACAGAGATGGAGCAAAATAAAAAGTCTACCTGTGTCGCGTGATTTTGCAGTCAAATTCACTACCCTTTGTGTGAAAGCCAATTCTAAATTGTTGGCAAAATATGAACAAGTTCAATAAAAAACAGATCGAAACAGGGAGGGACTACCTGAAGTAGTTCAATAAGAAGCCATCATTTTTGTTGTCTGTTGAAAAGTGTTTTGCCTTCTTTTGCTACGGTGTGCACTAATGAATATGACCCAGACGTTATGACTTATATGTTTCAGATCGTCCAGGGGTCAGTGTGTAAGGTGAGGGTCGATGCAGTCCCACTTTGGAGATTGCCAGGCCTGTATTGAAAGTATGATTTGGAACAAAGACATTTCCATGACTTGATTGCAGTGGTGCAATACCATCGTGTGCATTTGTCAATATCAATTGGGCAAAGCTCATGTCCCCTGCTATACCAATACTTGAGCCCTGAAACACGCCACACAACATTTAGAGCGTAAATTGCGCTCCTCCAACCTTGAAGATTGGCGTCGGGCATGGTAGGATAGCCCTTGCCTCTGCACATGCATCTAATTTCTCTCATCTTAAATCGTAGATGAAAATAAAAACAGACCGGAAATGTACATATTTTTAACCGTTTTACTCCCTTCCCACTGTGCAAAAACTGGTTGAATCATAAAATGTCATAAAAAAAAAAATCTATGTGATGACCTTGAATCAATGTGGAACACTTATTGGATTTGCAAAGTCATCAATGTAAGGGAATTTCATCTTTTTTTCACCAAACTTTTAAACCCAATGACATGGTGAAATATTTTGTTTGTATTTTCGCATTGAATTTACATCAGTTGACAACTCAACCAAATGTAAATCAAAACTAGACGTTGAACTGACATCTGTGCTCAGTGGGTTGGCATACGACGACATGGTTGTCATATGCTCTAAGTCTTCCACTTGCCAACTTGACTCTATTCCTAACAAGCTGGTCAAAGAAGTTCTCCCTGTAACAGGCCTACCAATTTTGAACATTATTAACTCATATCTCTAAACAGCAAAGTGATTTGAAAAATGATAGGCCCATTTCGCCTACCTCCTCATGCCTTTTGCACACAATGTTCTCTTTTTTCTCTTTTTCTACTGTGTTATTGACTTGTTTATTGTTTACTCCATGTGTAACTAACTCTGTGTTGTTGTCTGTTCACACTGCTATGCTTTATCTTGGCCAGGTCGCAGTTGTAAATGAGAACTTGTCCACAACTAGCCTACCTGGTTAAATAAAGGTGAAATAAAAAATAAATACATTTCAAAACTCCCTTTCCTTTCAAAAATTCTACAGAAGACTGTTGCTTGTCTAAATGTTCCAAATGTTATTTGGGTGTTCCACATGGCTCTGTTCTTGGACCCTTATTAGTTGATTTATAGTTACCACTTGGAAATGTAATCTGCAGACATGCCATGCACTTTCACAGCTATGCAGATGACACTCAAAATGTAATTTTCTTTTAAATCTCACAATACTTTGCCTTGGGGCATGCATCAAGGAATTTAAACATTGGATGACAACAGATTTCAGACTAAACAGAGATGATGCTAATTGGTAATAAAACACAAAGTTTGTTTTTTTATTGCCTTGTGTTTTTTAAAATTTGTATATCTCCTTCCTTGTACTATTCGACTGTGGTGCGATTGTACATGCACATTAAATAAAGTTTGATTTGATCATTTGATTATTTACAAATTAAGAAATACAAATTGTAATCAATTTCTGTAACAATTAGCAGAACAAGTAATTTCCCATAACATAAAGTGTGATGTTCTTGTCTCCATACCAACAGTAAAATAGCCCAAAAAAACAGCCCACATCAGAAAAGTTATGGGTCTATGAGTTGCTGACTGACAACATTGTAATGCAAAGACTTCGATAAACACTGCTGGATAGCACAACCTCGAATAAATCAAACAGACAATGGCATGGATATCAACATAGTTCAGCTCAAATGATTGACGGTTTAAAGTTAAATGAAGTTGAATAAAGTTAAAGGATTGCAAGTGCCACGTCGTAACAGCATCATTTCTTTTAAACTACATTTTGATCAATAGCTGTAATCGTTACCTCTTGAGTGCCTGAAATTGCATGCATAGCCTACCTGTATTGAATTCAACCAGGGAAATGCTTACAAATACGGTGTCCCCTTTGCTCCTGCTCCTGAGTATGGATGCTGGAAATGCTTTTTAAAAGCTTCTGGTCCAAAAGATTTGTAGCTGTGCTTCATGCACCATGGAAGTTAAAATTGCACTGGCAAGTGATTTTGTCGCTAATGATACAAGGAATGTGCTCTGTGTTTCAGTCCAATTCAATGCCTGAACTTGCAGGGCTTCCCAACAGCTGGCCCATGAATGAAATTTAAGTCAAATGTACCAATAGATATATTGAAACATACGTACAAAAGCACGTAACAATTGGGGAAGATGGATTCCAAATATGTTTCACCTCTCAGATGGTAATGTTAGTGATCTGATAAGAACTATAGTATCCACATATAGGTTCCTGACAATAATACTCTCTTAAAATGTACACACTGTATATGAAACTACAGTGTAAAATATATGTATCTTACAATATATTATCCACATTTAATCTAAATGTATCATGGAAAATAGCCAGTTCATATATGTTTAGAGTGAAAATGCATTTTCCTATTTAAAAAAAAAAATGTTAAAATTGTAAATGTATTAATTTCAGTACTTCAGGACTTACTGGAGGAAATTGGAGGCAGTACTCAGCTAAGCATGATAGAGCCCCCCTACACATGAACATGGATAAGAACATATGAATTATAGATGGTTGCATACGGTTCACAGTAACCACCATTTTGAGAGAATAATTAAGGATAACCCATATGCCCTCCATGTTATCTAATTATGTAACGGTTGCTGAGTGTGCGCTATTCATCACATGAAGTAACAGGAGAGAAAATTGTCTCTGTCCGTGGCTAAAGGATGGCGATGATGCTTCAATGACCATGGTTTGTGAAAACGCTGGCTACAGCAAGAATGTACTGTACCTCTCTACATTCCCATTATCCCTTTAATGAACCATGTCCTCCTACCGTTGCAGACCCTGCGAGACAAACGCTTTACTACTCTCAAATTCTTTCCCAACATTGAGTCTTGTGTTACAGTGGAATCACACCGCCTCTGAATTTGTTGGATGTGTCAGTGTCGTTCTTTTGACGTTTTGATGTTTTGTTCAGGTCAGGTCAAATCAATAGAAAGTGTTGGAAATCTCAGTTTTCCAACGTATACTTTTCTCTTGCTAAACGAAATGTTGAAAGGATGTTTGAAATACACCTACATAAGTGGCCATCTTTGGCAGAGCAACCTAAGGCCTCTGTAGGACTTTTGTACTGTATGTGTGCGTGTTTCTCTTTGATCAGACTAAATTAGTCGGAGATGACATTACATATTAATATACTAAATATGCCATTTAGCAGACACTTTTATCCAAAGCGACTTAGTCATGCATGCATTTTACTTACAGGTGGTCCCGGGAATCGAACGCATTATCTTGTCGTTATAAGCGCCAAAGCTCCATGCTCTACCAACTGAGCTACAGAGGACCATGAACCCATTAGAAATAAGATAAACAAAAGTGAGGTGTTTATTTCATTAGTTACAATCCCTCTGGGGACTCTGCTTTGATCTCCCACAGTTTAGTGTGTGCTAAATCTCACCACATGGCCTGGCATATTTACACTCACTACAGCCACAATGCATTTCAAAGTTGGCCCATGCTAATAATCTTCCTCTGACTTCTTGGATACCAACATTTGCTTTTAGAGAATGTCTCAGGATGTATTTTCTGCCTTGTCCTTCGGGTGGTTATTGTTCTGTGGCCAGGTGTCCCAGTGGTTAGTGTATAAAAAAACACATGCTCCTTTGCAATGCTCCCAGCATGAAGCAGAAACTAGAGTAATTTCACAACCAAAGGAATGAGAATCGGAAAGTATGGAGTTATCGTGTTGACATGATGTTTGACACATGTCAAATGTCATACAATCAGTCACAGTTTATATATAACCATACAAACTACATATGTTGGTGTGGTTTTGCCCTCTGTTTCCCCCCCACTCAAAACTGGTTAGTCTTCATGTAGTGCCAGATGAGATATAAAAAAATGGAAGGGGTGACAAAATCGTTTAATTATCTTAATGTTCTCATGTTTATCATTTATTGTGTCTGTATCAATCGGTGTCATAAAACATGTAACATTGGCACCTCTGACAGTACATGATCTTGTTCACTTCCTTAATTGTAACACATCCCACAAGTTACAACACCTATTGGTGTGTGTCTTGGTACCTTGTGCATTTGCACATGTCAGCTAACAATATATATGTGTGAAATCTGGTAGGTCTTACCTCTTGCTGGAACTCTGTTTTCATCTTCCCGGACCAGGGGAAGGGATTCAACTGTCAGTGGGGGCTCTCTCCAACACGGCATGGACTCTCAGTGACAAGCCTGCTACTTCTTATTTAAACTCCAACCCCAGTCAACCGCATGCTTGTCATACCTGTGTGGGCAACTTGAGTGACAAGTACCATACCCCATGCTTAAAATGAGTTGGTCAAGAAGTCAAGACACATTGAATTTGAGTGCCTCAATGTTTAGCCATTTTTTCTGGCCCAATGGCTGACACTGTTATAGCATTTGCTCAGGTGTGAAGGTGTGTGTGTGTGTGTGAAGGAAGAAAGTTTGATGTACAGCCCTCTGTAGTGCTGGAGTACCATTCCTTGGTAGGGTATACACTGCAGCTATAGAACAGGAGATATTTTTCCTGTTTTGCCACAAGGTGTCTCTGCTGCCATAGAAACAGAAAAATGCAAAGCAGCTTCCCTGTTATTATCCTTGTATCCCCTAAAATATCTTTATTTTACAATTTTGAGATAACATTTCAATTGAAATAAATGGCATATTCTAATTTATTGTTTCATTCATTTGTGTGAATTTTGGAATATAAAATTCACTAGATGTAAAATTCTGTGTATATTGTGTACAAAACATTAAGAACACCTGCTCTTTCCATGACATAGACTGACCAGGTGAAAGCTATGATCCCTTATTGGTGTCACCTGATGACAAAATATTTAAGTGACTTTGAACGGGGAATGGTAGTAGGTGGCAGGCGCACTGGTTTGAGTGTGCCAAGAACTGCAACGCCGCTGGGTTTTTCACTCTCAACAGTTTCCCGTGTTTATCAAAAAATGGTCCACAAACACAGGACATCCAGCCAACTTGACACAACTGTGGAAGCATTGGAGTCAACATTTTATTTGATTTAACCTTCTTTTAACATGTGCCAGCATCCCTGTGGAACACTTTTGACAGACTGTAGAGTCCATGCTCTTATGAATTGAAACTGTTCTGAGGGCAAAAGGGGGTGCAACTCAATATAAGGAAGGTGTTCGTAATGTTTTGTACACTCAGTGTATTCTATATTGTATATTTGGGTCATCATACTGTTTATTTATATTATTATTATTGACTTAAAGCAATGATTGATCCCTTTTCTATTTATCCAGAGCTACATTAGAGGAAGGCATTATAAGATATCCTCAGTGGCTTCTCCATGGTTCTCTATACTATAGATCTGCTTAGGGGATTCCCTTGGAAACCCCTTGTAGCCATGCAGCCATATTGGATCCTAATTGGCTCATTACTGGTCTTCCATCCATAACGATCATTCACTACCAGCCTCTGCTGGTATTTCCATCTTCTCCTCCCAAGGGACGTTCAGCCCCTGCCTAATGAGCTACTAAGCTACCTCTGTCAGCAGTGTAACGTCAACTCTGTGTCAGGAGCTTACAACCTCCCTCAGGAGCCTTAAAAAGTGGCATGAAGCTGCCTCCCTATTGGGAAACAATGTTGTTGTTTTTTTTACCATGGCCTCCGCTCTTAGGCCCAAAAAATAACCATGCCCATCACCATCATATAGTGAGAAAACAGGGAGAACTTGTGCCCAATATAGCCAAAGAGGAGGAATGACATGACACAAGTACAAAAGGAATGGCATTTGTTGTATATGTGTGGCTAAGCCTAAACATAGCTGCGGTGGAGGAAGATTCGCAGGAGAATCTGAGACTTTCTGTGTGGGCCAGATTTGGAGGTGAAGCAACAAGAGTAATGGGAGATGAAAGCCGATTCTTCCCCTTTGTTTCCCCTGGTTGGGATAAAAATAACTAGTGCTGAGCAGGCACTGGAGCCCATGCAGTAGTCTGTCTCCAGCTGGCTGCTGGGGACAGGATGAGCATGATGATGCCACACAGGCTTTCATTCATGGGGATAAATCAGCATGCATTGATTGCACCATGTTGACGTTGTGCATGAGGAAGTGCTGTGTTCTGAATGTGCACAAAGAAAGTGACATATTATTGTGGTGATGATGTTTTTTTATCTGTATACTTAGGTTTTGAATGAACCCTTCATTTTTAGATACCATATTGTCAGTAGACCTACACTGGGCTGCATCACTGACATTGATTTATGATGAATTGCCAAAGTGCACCACTCGCTCTGGTCATGCTGTCGATGTCATAATAGTGAGCGACGACGGCTAATTGACTCTTCTGTATCTGGAACAAAACAATCACAGTAGCCTATAGCAGTGTTGGAGATATTCTGCCTTGAAGGATTTGTCCTGTTTTCCCTCATTAGCCCCCCCCCCCCCCCCCCCCCGCCTCCAACCCATACACACACTCAAAGAGAAGAAAAAAAAGAGAATGTACGCAATACTACTGTCGCCAAGGGAGCCGGCGAAAGCTTTCATTGGCGTAGCTGTATCCAAGCAATTACACAATGCCAACAGGTCCTCCGCATATTTAAACAAGTTACCGCTGTGCTTATATCCATTGCAACCCCTTCATCTAATAGTCCTGCTACAGCAACCTCCTCACAGTCACAGACCCACGCATGTACACGCACACACACACCCAAGCAGGTACACACACAACAGATAATCAGGCAGTGTTTTGATTCCTATTCAAAACCCTAACATACATCACTTCGTATCCCACATACATGCTCCGATTCCTCCCGCACAATCAGCACCTTTCAGTGTAAAATGTAGACAATATCTTTCTAATATATAACATATTGCACTCTCAGATTACAGTACAGCCCCGTAAGCACACAGCTATGGCAAAATAACCATAACAGATGGAGCTACTGTGCTAACCCAAATCATGCTTTACGGTTTCAACATTAGTGGTTTTAAGCACTCGTGTATGCATGTCCTGTATATGGATCAGTGGATTTATGTAAGTGGGGGAGAGAATTGGTGTTGAAGCCATGTACAGTTAGACTCTGCTGAATAATGCATTGAGTAAACCCTGGCATTGGGAAAGGGGAATGCACTCTGCATTTGATTAGAGAGGCTGCCAATGCGCCCACACACAGTGGGAGTGATGGAGCATATATTTCTGTTTTCCACAAAGGGGAGGAGGGAGAGAGGGAGGGAGCATGTGAGAAAAATACCAATTATGTAGAGACGTACAGCTCTGTACTAAGCCCTCTGTTGGAGCGTTGACCTTGAGCTACATAGTAGTGAACAATGCACATTTGATTTCACAATAGTACAATACAGTACACTTTCTCTGACAACACAAATGCGTACATTTTTCTGGCTTGCTGCTGCTCAGTTAGCGATTGCATGTTCAGTATATTTTCTACACAGAAACAAATTGTTTTGGCCCAAACAGGCACATGAATCCAGAAACCCTAGTAGAAAGCAAGCGCGCACCCCCCCCCCCCCCTCCCCCCCACACCCTAGTGACCACACCTCTTCACTGTGTGTTTAGAGCATAGTGTGTTTATCTGTGTTGTGTGTGTGCAGACTGTGGCATCGGTGTGGGGCACATTAAGAGATATTAGACTTGGAAGTCTAATGAACACTGCTGGGATGTTAACACTGAGCCAGATGACTACTGAGATAATTTGGTGGGAGGATCAAAGGGAGAGAGCTCAGAGCAGCAAAGGCAGTAGCTAGGGGAACAACATCAACGGGATACAAGAAACTGTAGTACAGCGGGTACTGTAGCACCAGCACTGTAACAGCCACAGTATCAGTCCTCCGATGTGCCAGATGCACCCAATGGGAACATGCATGCAGTATTACACTTTCAGTTGATCATCATCTGACCACCTTCAAATCACATTAAAACCAACAATAACATTACCAACTAAACAACAACATCCTAATTTGTTGACAACAACAACAAAATGCTATTCAGGTATAATGGTATTGGGGGGAAAAAAGTGCACGTGTTTTTTTGACAAGGAGATAGGAAGCGTTGGTTATTGCTTTACTCTTGCTCTGTCTGTGCTGTTAGTTACCAGGGTGATTTCATGTTTCTTTTTTCACTTCATCCATTACCGTAAGCAGATAGCAACCATTATCACCGGGAACTGAGAAGGCCCTGCGACTAGGTGGTGGGGAATAGTGAATAAAATCATTCTTTATGGACGCAGTGTAACATGCTGTCCATTCCATGAGACATAACATGGATCACATTTCCATCTATTTGAATTTGCATCATGTGTGTGCATGTGTAGGGGAGAGAGAGAGCGAGAGAGCGAGAGAGAGACCCGCTGAGACTCCCTGCTGAGCCTGTACTCCATAGTGGCGGGAAAAAGAAGAAAAACATGGAATGAAGGATGTGCTGTATATTGGCTACTCACTACCTATTCCTCTTGTTGTTCTTAATGTGTGTTTCTGCTGGCCACATTCACCATTTCATGATGTGTCATCATCTCGCACAGGGAAGTCTGGAGCGATGAAGCAGAATCTTCACTTGGGGATAGTTTGAGGAAAACAGTCATATGTTAGCACTGAATCAGTACTATTCAGTCTAGTTTTTTAATTATGGCAGGAAAAGCTTGTGCTATCGTCATCCTATCTTTGATACAGCTATAGTAGATCTAAAATGTGCAGAGGAATCATGGAATGATCCCATCTCAACGTCTCATCCCAGGGTGATATACAACTTCCATGACACTTTCACAGCCTTGTCAAGTGCTTCTCAGAAGATCTTACTCCCGTGTATCTTTTGATCAGCATGTCCAGCTAAAACAGTGCAATGCACTTAGGAAAATGTATGCAAATAGAAAACAGTTATATATGTAGACATCAATAATGTCAGCTTGTTATTGACTTTCTCAATATGAATGACCAGCAAAGGATTGAGGGTGGGGAGTAATTTATCTATGGCTAGTGGTGCCCAGCCAGGCAAAAATGTGCAATAGTGGGGGATGGGGGAAACACTGTTTTGACTGGTGGCTGGCTGTTAGCTTGAAGCCTCTATACTTTTTCCTTTTCATCTGATTGGTGGAACCAAGTGAAGGCTCTTAAACCCAATTTGGGAGGAGGGGGAGGGATGGTTATTCTGTGATGGAGCCATTGTGTGCTGGCTCGAATTACTGTATATGATTGTGAAAGTGAGTTGCCTATTTCTTCATAATTCTATTCTGAGTAGTTGAACTCTCCCATTTCTTTATGGACAATATTAATGCATTCAAAGAGACTGGTTGTATAAAATATAAATTCACAGAACTGTATGGCATCTAATTATCTAAATTAATACAATATTGGCTTACCATACGTTTTAATCGTTTTGCAGGAAATAACATTTCCTGTACACTTTTTCTACATGTGACTATGCTTTCTGTGTCTCGCTTCAATGAGTGATGTTTGGAAATACTGTAGCAAGCTGCCTGGACTGCCCATTTTTGTAGGGAAAGTCGCGTCACTGTGTTGAGTGTCTGAAGCCGTTGGCTTCGAACCGCCTGGCTTTGTATCTTATCTATTAGCGTTAAAATGTTAATTAATTTCCTTGTTATATCAATTTTGCAATCTTTGGAAAGAGATAACATGGTTTAGCTTTAAACACGTGGATTACAGCGGAAGCCATCTATCAAAAGATTTCAGACAAAGTAGGTAGCTAGCTACTGGATTATGGGGACACATTTTGAAAGAGCAGCTAGCTAGCCTTGCTAGCTAACCAGCACCGTTCATATAAAGAACGAATCTTGTTTTTTTTGGTTTTGTTGTTGGAACACAGGAATAAATGCAAAATATTGCGACCCCTTTCTAAAGGTATGCCCTGTAATATGTTTTTGTGACTAACTAGTTAGCTACCGCTAAATCCTTGTTTAGCAATGCCTCATGGTCGCGGGAGAGTGGCGACCGAAAAACCACGTCGCGGTGCCCAGGCTAGCTAGCTAATCACTACGTTAGCTTAGCCTCTTGCGTACAACCGTGTGGGGGATGGGCTTTGTGCTCTTCGCGCTAGCTAGTTAGCAATGCTAGCTAGTTAGCAATGCGAGATACGTTAGCTTAGGCTAGCCGGTGACATAACGCCAACTATCGGTAGCTAGCTAACGTTAGACGAAATCGTTTTTTAATATTACTGTCGCTAGCTAACGTTTATAAATTAGGTAAAACCTAAATTGCGCAGTTGGGTAGTTAACGTTAAGTTGCGGATAGTAAATTGTGCCGACTGGTGTAGTGTGTCAATGTTATAACGTTGACTATGATAGCGTTTTCTATCACAGCTGTACACGAAGGTACTGTACATGTTAACGTTACAGTAGTAACTAGGTAATTATTCTTTCCAGTCTGCTTCTTGCGTACTCCTACCAGGGCACTTGTAGCACAAAGGTCCATTGGCTGTATGGATTCATCACTGACCCAGTCTGATAGTATAGCGACACACCCCTCTTGGCCAGTCAGTTTTTAACTCTTTCCTCAATCTGCCTGCGTAGGCACTGCAACATTTCCCTTACAATTTCCATATAATATTGGCAGGTAATATATCAATGTACTGGGATTGTTAAGTCCCAGTTGTCGTGCATAATTATGAGCTCTGAAGTTGCTATGAAAGCATCATGCTCTTGCCATGATACCTATATACTTCTAAACAGTATAGTCAAGGGTTCACTCTTATGTACTTACTCAGAGAGGGTCAACATGAACAGTGTATAAACTGGAATTGAAAATAAATGCCTTTCGTTAACTAACACTCACGCTTGACTTTTCCAGTACTGACGTTCTTGAGGAAACTTACTATGACCGAGATGTGGTTGTCCCACCTAGCTATCTTGAGATGAATGCACTAACTGTAAGTCACTTTGGATAAGAGCGTCTGCTTAATGACTCAAGTGTAAATGTAATTATTCTGTTCACTGTCTTCGTTCCTAGATTGCGGAGTTCCTCCTCTGGACGGTGGAGCAATGAGCTTCTGAAAGACACTTGATCACATGGTGAGTAGTCTGGGGCTGACATAATCGTATGTAATTGCATGCATAGTGATGGCTGAGAAGTGTTTCCGAAGCAACACACAAGTTGTGCTTTTGTCTTATATAGTATAATAGAAAGCACAGTGGTTATCTCAGAATCACACTGACATGCCTGACGATTGCATTGTAAGGATGACTTTCTCCATACTTTGGCTCAAACCTGGACTACCAGAATGCGGAGTTGTTTTGGATATACCCACAGGAGCACATCTCCCATGATGTGGGTTTTCAAATCCCCAAACAGACCGTCAACTTTCGTGAAGGAGCAGGAGAGGAGTCTGCAGATGCAGTCAGACCCTCGGCAAGGTGTCAGGACTCTGGGGTTATGGCCTGTACTTCAGTGCATGTCAAACAGAGAGACAACTAACTCACACTGGTGAGCCATATTCGCCCTCCTTGACCCGACTGAATTGTCATCACCCCAAAGAGGCATGAGGGAAACTAGGGCAGGGCGATATACTGAATTAATTCAAAATAATGTTTTAGCGCAATGTTCCAAATACCTGTATTGCAAAAGTCAAGTATTATTTAATTGTTTTTGTTTCTTTGAGTGTTTTGTCTTTTTGGTCTCGTCTCCTTCGCTCCTTCTGTACTGTGTACTTTCGCACACAGACACCAAGCCCCTCCCCCTGCCATTTCCTCTCTGACAACAAGCAGTTTCAACTCGCTATTTGCATTTGAGGTTTGGTCTAACATAATTGGTCATATGGACCCCCAAACACATTGAGACATTATTTGTACTGTAATGGAGGAGAACTTAACCTTCATAATGATACCCTTTTTATGTCTCCACTCCCAAAATATAGAGCAGACCATACTAAGACGGCAGTATCAATGAATGTGGAAAATTAATACTCAGTTTGTCGCAGGCGGCATTGCAGTACCATGTACCGTTAGCAGCATTTTAGCCAGACGGTAATGCGCAAGCTGTCTAGTCTGTGTTTTGTAAATGTGCAAAGAGCATAAAAATACTCATTTATTTAAGGAATTGTCAACCCATTCTGAGAAATAAGCATCTTGTCCAGGTAGGCCTCTTGATTTCCACATCTAAACACAGTGATCAGGCTATTTTGTTCAAACAGTTGCAGACGGACAGGAAGGTGTGTCCATTAGCAAACAAATACAGTGCATTTGGAAAGTATTCAGACCCCTTGACTTATTCCATATTTTGTTACGTTACAGCCTTATTCCTAAATTGATTTTGGTTTAAAAAAAAATATATCTCCTCATCATTCTACACACACAATACCCCATAATGACAAAGCAAAAACAGGTTTTTAGAACATTTTGCACATGTATTAACTGAAATATCACATTTACATAAGTATTCAGACCCTTTACTTAGTACTTTGTTGAATCACCTTTGGCAGCGATTACGTTCTCGAATCGTCTTGGGAATGACGCTACAATCTTTGCACATCTGTAGTTGGGGAGTTTCTCCCATTTTTCTCTACAGATCCTCTCAAGCTCTGTCAGGTTGGATGGGGAGCGTCGCTGCACAGCTATTTTCAGGTCTCTCCAGAAATGTTTGATCGGGTTCAAGTCCGGGCTCTGGCTGGGCCACTCAAGGACATTCATAGGCTTGTCCCGAAGCCACTCCTGCATTGTTTTGGCTGTGTGCTTAGGGTTGTTGTTCTGTTGGAAGGTGAACCTTCACCCCAGTCTGGGGTCTTGAGCACTCTGGAGCAGGTTTTCATCAAGGATCTCTGTACTTTTCCCAATTCATCTTTTCCTCGATCCTGACTTCTCCCAGTCTCTGCTGCTGAAAAACATCCCCACAGCATGATGCTTGCCACCACCATGCTTCACTGTAGGAATGGTGCCAGGTTTCCTTAAGATTAAGACGTGCGCTTGGCATTCAGGCCAATGCGTTCCATTTTTGTTTCATGGTCAGTTCTTTAGGTGCCTTTTTGGAAAATTCCAAGCGGGCTGTCAGGTGCCTTTTACTGAGGAGTGGCTTCCGTCTGGCCATTCTACCATAAAGGCCTGATTTGGTGAAGTTCTACAGATATGGTTGTCCTTGTAGAATGTTTTCCCATCTCCACAGAATATCTCTAGAGCCATCGGGTTCTAGAGCCAAGGGTCTTCTTCCCTGATTTCTCAGTTTGCCCAGGCGGCCAGCTCTAGGAAGAGTCTTGATGGTTCCAAACTTGTTCTATTTACCCTTCTCCAGATCTGTGCCTCGACACAATCCTGTCTTGGCGCTCTAAGGACAAGTCCTTCGACCTCATGGCTTGGTTTTTACTCTGACATGTACTGTCAATTGTGGGACCTTTTAAATAGACAGTTGTGTGTCTTTCCAAATTATTCTTTAAAATGTTTTTTAACAAGGCAATTCAGTTAAGAACAAATTCTTATTTACAATGACGGCCTAGGAACTGCCTTGTTCAGGGGCAGAATGACAGATTTTTACCTTGTCAGCTTGGGGACTCAATCTAGCACCCTTTCGGTTACTGGCCCAACTCTCTAACCACTAGGCTACCTGCCGCCCCAATCATGTCCAGTCAGTTGAATTTACCAAGTTGTAGAAACATCTCAAGGATGATCAATGGAAACAGGATACACCTGAGGTCAATTTCAAGTCTCATAAAAGGTCTGAATATTTATGTAAATAAGGTATGTCTGTTTTTTTATATAATACATTTGCAAATATTTCTAAACCCCCTGTTTTCACTTTGTAATTATGGGGTATTGTGTGTAGAATGATGAGGATATATAAAAATACATTTTTAGAATAGGGCTGTAACGTAACAAAATGTGTAAAAAGTCAAGGGGTCTGAATACTTTCCGAATGCACTGTAGATCCAAGTTGGCTAAACTTTAAATATAAAAATTAGCTGGCTACTCACTACCAGGTGGGCTTGTGCTTGAGAGATTGTTTGAGACCTGTGTTAATGTTCTATAATACCTGGTAAGAAGTTGGCCATTATCAGTGGTTCTGGTTAAATTTGTAACAAAAAGGGAATTTTCTTTGACTTGAAAGTCAGATCAGTGATTATTGCAACAAAGCCGGTTATAATATTTTCATTTGTAGTGGATTTATTTAGCCTAGGTATAATTTTACAAGGCCGGAATTCATTAGATTATTCCTGACTGTTTGAAATAGTGTATTGACCCTCAACATTTTTATATATATGTTGTGAATCACTGATAAGTTTGAAAAGGCCATATCGCCCAGCCCTAGAAAAAAAAACGTCAAAAAATACTTTCCGTCCCCCAAACGCTGTAAATATTTGCGTGGGGTAGTTGGAATACACAGCCATGACCATTAATAAACGCCTCAACCCATTTTGGCTTGGCTTCTCGAGCTGTATCTGACATGCATTCCTGCACATAAACTCTCATACAAACTGTGCTGTTTTAATGCATTCATACTTATAGCCTTGGGCCTCGTGTTCAGAGAGAGAGTGCTGTCCTTGGGCAAAGTGCAAAAGGTGAGATACAGTAGAAGCTACAGTATAGCCCACAGAGAGGCTTGTATACAAACAGACTACAATCCTTTCCACTGAAATGTGTGGAGGGAAAGAAATGGTCCAAGGCTAGAATGGCTGGCATTTCATTGTTATTTTGTTGATGTTTTGAACAACAACGCCATAGTTAGCATCTCCGATATAAAGTCGAGCTGAGGATCGATGGTTCCAGGGACATTCTCTTCATATCAGATGTTTAATTAAGGCCTACTCTGTGTGTCTAACCCCAAGGAGATCTGGAAAAGGGTTAAAGGCCTGGAGAATAAACCCTCCTCACAGCTGCCCATGTCCCTTAAAGTTGATGATGTGGTTGTTACTGACAAGAAGCACATGGCTGAGCTCTTTAATCACCACTTCATTAAGTCAGGATTTCTATTTGACTCAGACATGCCTACTTGCCCATCCAAAATTTCTTCCATCTCCCACCCCTTCTAATGTGACTATCACCAATGCTTCTCCCTCTGTTTCCTCTGCCCTGCTACAAAGTTTCTCCCTGCAAGCAGTCACTGAGGTGCTAAAGGAGCCCTTGAAACTTGACCCCCAAAAAACATCTGGGTCCAATGGTTTAGACCCTTCTTTAAAGTTGCTGCCCCTATGATTGCCAAGCCTATCTCCGACCTTTTTAACCTCTAGCGTCGAGCAACCCGTATCCGGGAGTGTAATCATAGCCTCAAGCTTATTACCATAACGCAACTTTTTCTATTCATGAAAATCGCAAATGAAATGAAATATATTCAAACACAAGCTTAGCCTTTTGTTAACAACACTGTCATCTCAGATTTTCAAAATATGCTTTTCAACCAAAGCTACACAAGCATTTGTGTAAGAGTATTGATAGCCTAGCATAGCATTAAGCCTAGCATTCAGCAGACAACATTTTCACAAAAACAAGAAAAGCATTCAAATAAAATAATTTACCTTTGAAGAACTTCGGATGTTTTCAATGACGAGACTCTTAGTTAGATAGCAAATGTTCAGTTTTTCCAAAAAGATAATTTGTGTAGGAGAAATCGCTCCGTTTTGTTCATCACGTTTGGCTAAGAAAATGACCGGAAAATGCAGTCACTTACAACGCCGAACTGTTTTCCAAATTAGCTCCATAATATCGACAGAAACATGGCAAACGTTGTTTAGAATCAATCCTCAAGGTGTTTTTCACATATCTATTCGATAATCCTTCAGTGGTGGCAGTTGGCTTCTCATCAGAAGCAAACAGAAAAATACTGCAGCTGGAGATTATGCAATAATTGCAACGGAGGACACCAAGCGACCACCTGGTAGATATAGTCTCTTATGGTCAATCTTCCAATGATATGCCTACAAATACGTCACAATGCTGTAGAAACCTTGGGGAAAACGTGGAAAACGTAAGCTGACTCCTAGCTCCTTCACAGCCATATAAGGAGTCATTGGCATGAGGCGGTTTCAAAAAATGTGGCACTTCCTGATTGGATTTTTATCTGGGTTTCGCCTGTAACATCAGTTCTGTGGCACTCACAGACAATATATTTGCAGTTTTGGAAACGTCAGTGTTTTCTTTCCAAAGCTGTCAATTATATGCATAGTCGAGCATCTTTTCGTGACAAAATATCTTGTTTAAAACGGGAACGTTTTTCATCCAAAAATTAAAAGAGCGCCCCCTATATCGAAGAGGTTAACCTGTCTCTCCTTTCTGGGGAGGTTCCCATTGCCTGGAAGGCAGCCACGGTTTGTCCTTTATTCAAAGGGGGAGATCAAGCTGATCCTAACTGTTATAGGCCTATTTCTATTTTGCCCTGTTAATCAAAAGTGTTGGAAAAACGTAATAATCAACTGGCTGGATTTCTTGATGTCCATAGTATTCTCTCTGGTATGCAATCTGGTTTCCGCTCAGGTTAAAGATGTCAGTGCAACCTTAATAAAGGTCCTCAATGTTGTCACCATTGCAATTGATTCAAAGCATTGTTGTGCTGCTATTTTTATTGACTTGGCCAAAGCTTTTGATTTTGGTAGACCATTCCATTCTTGTGGGCCGGCTAAGGAGTATTTGGCCTGGTTTGCGAACTACCTCAGAGAGTGCTGTGTATAAAGTCAGAAAATCTGCTGTCTCAGCCACTGCCTGTCACCAAGGGAGTACCCCAAGGCTCAATCCTAGGCCCCACACTCTTCTCAATTTACATCAACAACATAGCTCAGGCAGTAGGAAGCTCTCTCATCCATATATATGTAGATGATAGTCTTTTATACTCAGCTGGCCCCTTCCCAGATTTTGTGTTAAATGCTCAACAACAAAGCTTTCTTGGTGTCCAACAAGCTTTCTCTGACCTTAACCTTGTTCTGAACACCTTTAAATCAAAGGTCATGTGGTTTGGTAAGAATAATGCCCTTTTCACCACAGGTGTGACTACTACCATCTGAGGGTTTAGAGCGGTGTGGAATCAAGGAAAGGGGCCCTGCCTGTTATTGGTATGGGACACGAGAAGAGCAGTGTACTCGGCATATAACGCGTGTGTGTGAAAAAATAAAATAAACTTTTTAGATTTAATTCTCAGGATCTACAGTTGAAGTTCGGAAGTTTACGTACACTTAGGTTGGAGTCATTAAAACTTGTTTTTCGACCACTCCACATTTCTTGTTAACAAACTGTAGTTTTGACAAGTCGGTTAGGACATATACTTTGTGCATGACACAAGTAATCCAACAACTGTTTACAGACAGATTATTTCATTTATAATTCACTATCACAATTCCAGTGGGTCAGAAGATGACTGCCCTTAAACAGCTTGTAAAATTCCAGAAAATTATGTCATGGCTTTAGAAACTTCTGATAGGCTAATTGACATAATTTGAGTCAGTTGGAGGTGTACCTGTGGATGTATTTCAAGGCCTACCTTCAAACTCAGTGCCTCTTTGCTTGACATCATTGGAAAATTTTTAAAAATAAGATAAGACTGCAGAAAAATATTGTAGGCCTCCACAAGTCTGGTTCATCTTTGGGAGCAATTTCCAAACATTGAAGGTACCACGTTCATCTGTACAAACAATAGTACGTGAGTATGAACACCATGGGACCACGCAGCTGTCATACCGATCAGGAAGGAGACGCGTTCTGTCTCCTAGAGATGAATGTACTTTGGTGTGAAAAGTGCAAATCAATCCCAGAGCAACATCAAAGGACCTTGTGAAGATGCTGGAGGAAACGGGTACAAAAGTTTCAATATCCACAGTAAAAGGAGTCCTATATCGACGTAACCTGAAAGGCCGCTCAGCAAGGAAGAGGCCACTGCTCCAAAACCGCCACTAAAAAAAGCCAGACTACGGTTTGCAACTGCACATGGGGACAAAGGTCGTACTTTTTGGAGAAATGTCCTCTGGTCTGATTAAACACAAATGGAACTGTTTGGCCGTAATGACCATCGTTATGTTTGGAGGAAAAGGGGGATGCTTGCAAGCCAAAGAACAACATTCCAACCGTGAAGCACGGGGGTGGCAGCATCATGTTGTGGGGGTGGCAGCATCATGTTGTGGGGGTGCTTTGCTGCAGGAGGGACTGGTGCACTTCACAAAATAGATGTCATCATGACGTAGGAAAATTATGTGGATATATTAAAGCAACATATCAAGATATCTGTCAGGAAGTTAAAGCTTGGTCACAAATGGGTCTTCCAAATGGACAATGACCCCAAGCGTACTTAAGTATTGGAGTGTCCATCACAAAGTCCTCACCTCAATCCTATAGAACATTTGTGGGCAGAACTGAAAAAGCATGTGTGAGCAAGGAGGCCTACAAACCTGACTCAGTTACACCAGCTCTGTCAGGAGGAATTGGCCAAAATTACCCAACTTATTGTGGGAAGCTTGTGGAAGGCTACCCAAAACGTTTGACCCAAGATAAACAATTTAAAGGCAATGCTACCAAATACTAATTGAGTGTATGTCAACTTCTGACCCACTGGGAATGTGATGAAAGAAATAAAAGCTGAAATAAAGCATTCTCGCTACTATTATTCTCACATTTCACATTCTTACAATAAAGTGGTGATCCTAACTGACCTACGACAGGGAATTTTTACTAGGATTAAATGTCAGGAATTGTGAAAAACTGAGTTTAAATGTATGTAAAGTTCCGACTACAACTGTATATCTTGAAATGTAAACACACTTCTTGTTTCTCAGCAACCTCACCCCTCATAGTCAATGTGAATAGGACCAACTATGGGTGTTTCCTATGTGTTATCCTGAATGTACAACCAAACCCATCAGCTGTACCCGTGACTAACGCCACATATTGCAACACGATCCCATTCCTACCATTGTCATGATTCTGTCTGTGTGTCGTGAAGTGCATCGCATTCTCCAGAGTCCAAGGCTCTCTTGATTTGTTTACCATTAGCTATCATTTCTGGTCTCGGTGTGTACTTTTCAGTGGGCTAGCATGATGAAGTGCTATAAATTCCAATCCAGCCATCCTACTGTTGTTTCTTTCCACGGTCCTGTTTAAACAGTGTGTGCACTTGAATAAATACGCATCTCAGGAATACGAACTATGCGGGATGTTATTCCTAACCCCCCCCCCCCCCCATCTTTCCTTTCCCCCAGTGGTTTTGTCCACATGAGTCAGCCTGCCCTCTTAAGGAGAGCTCAGTAATTATTTCCAGTTGTGGGGGTAATGAATGGAAACTGGTGCCTTGCCTAAGGGCCAGGATGGAATTTAACTCCATGATTGTACTGCCAATTGATAATGATAAGTTTGGCCGTAACCACAGAGTGTTATGAATTTTCCCCAAAGTAGGTCAGGCAAGGTAAGGGATCAAAAGGCTTGCCCATTTTGATACGGTGTTACATAGTGGAGTTATGTCATCTGTTGGCAGGGCTACAGACCATTTAGTCACATTTTGTGACCCTTTGACTTAGCTGTGCAAGTAAACATTTTTAAATTGGTCGCACTGGTGCAAGCTGCACATTCTACTTGGACACCTCAATCAAAAGGTTCAAATTTTGGGGCAGATAAAACCATTAATTTGTTAAACAGTAAAGTGTCTGCCCTGCTGCCTGTTTAGCTGGGGCTTGCTGTTGTAATGACACACTCTGTCCCCCCTCATGATTGTATAATAGTGATGGGGGGGGGGAAACAATATTATTTTTGGACACTATTATATTGGTTTTTAGATATTAGCCAACACTAGTCAGCTGTACTAGTGCCAAAATGCTGGTATTTTACACCCTATAGCTTGTTCTCCATCTTTTTAAATTATGAGCCTAGTTTTCAGCACTTATTTCCATGACAGAAACTAATTTTATCATGCTCTCTCATCTGCAGCAGACATAATGAGCAGTATGTTTGGAGCATCAGATCGCAGTATTGAATCACAATACATATAGAATTGTGAGAATTGCAATACATATCGTATCGGCACCTAGGTATCGTGATAATATCTTCAGGTCAATGGCAATTCCCAGCCCTATTGTATAATATTTCTAAATACAATTGGGGGAAAAGCACAACTTTGGAAGCAACTAGTGTCGCTATTAAAGAGAGACGGCCCCTAAAAAGCTATTTCTCATTTTCAAAATGGCCTGTGTGTCCTCTAATATTCTAGTGTCAAACTTTGTTTCCAACTTTGTGGCAACAGTTTGCAGAAGGCCCTTTCCAGTTTCAGCATGACTTTGCCCTGTGCGAAATGCGATTTCCATACAGAAATGGTTTGTCGAGATCGGTGTAGAAGAATTTGACTGCACAGAGCCCTGACCTCAACCCCTTCGAACACTGTTGGGATGAATTGGAACGCAGACTGCGAGCCAGGTCTAAGCGATCAACATCGGTGCCCAACCTCTCTAATGCTCTTGTGGCTGAATGGAAGAAAGTCCCTGCAACAATGTTCCAACATCTAGTGGAAAGCCTTCCCAGAAGAGTGGAGGCTGTTATAGCAGCAAAGGGGAGACCAACTCCATATTGATGTCCCTGATTTTGGGATGAGATATTCGACAAGCAGGCATGTTTGACACTGCAAATATGTTTAGGGGGTGCCACCAGATCAAGGGCTGGTGCCACTAACTGAAACAGTTAGAGGCACCAGTGCCACCAGGGGAAAATGTTAGTGTGGAACTCTGCGTTGTGAGTTCGTGTTTTTTTTACACCTTATTTTATTGACTCAGGGTATTTGCATGGATCTACTATCCATTGACTTTCAACATGTCGTCTAGACTGTAAATGTTGCCACTCTCCAAGACTCCCAAGTTCAAAAGCAAGCTCAGTTCCAACTAGATGCCTCGTCACTAATCAGTGTAGTGGTAAACTGAAGTCCATCGGCAAGCGTTCAACCATAATGAAGGCACTGGGTTTGTTTGAAGTGTCTGTTTTTAATCTGTTAATAAGTATCTGAGTATAACACAAGCTGTACAGCATTCATATTTTGTCAGGCTGTGTTGTAACTGTGTGGGTGTGTCTCTCTCTTCCTAGGCTCCCATTCCCTTTGTTGACCACCAGGATTAAAAATGAGCATTAGCAGTGATGAGGTCAACTTCCTGGTGTACAGATACCTGCAAGAGTCAGGTAAGACCCACATCTGATCTACAGTGCCTTCGGAAAGTATTCAGACCCCTTGACCTTTTTAAACATTTTGTTACGTTATATAGCCTTATTCCAAAATTGATTTAAAAAAAATCCTCATCAATCTACAAACTATCCCATAATGACAAAGCAAAAAACGTTTTTTGGAAATGTTTGCAAAAATAAAAACGGAAATATCACATTTACATAAGTATTCAGACCCTTTACTCATTACTTTGTCGAAGCACCTTTGGCAGCAATTACAGCTTTGAGTCTTCTTGGGTATGATGCTGCAAGCTTGGCACACCTGTGCCAAGCTTGCACCTGAGTTCCTCCCATTCTTCTCTGCAGATCCTCTCAAGCTCTTTCAGGTTGGATCGGGAGCATCGCTGCACAGCTATTTTCAATTCTCTCCAGAGATGTTAGATTGGGTTCAAGTCCGGGCTCAGGCGGAACCACTCAAAGACATTCAGAGACTTGTCCCGAAGCCACTCCTGCATTGGCTTGGCTGTGTGCTTAGGGTTGTTGCCCTGTTGGAAGGTGAACCTTCACTCCAGTCTGAGGTCCTGAGCGCAGGTTTGGCGCAGGTTTTTTTCAAGGATCTTTCTGTACTTCGCTCCGTTCATGTTTCCCTCGATCCTGACTAGTCTCCCTGTCCCTGCCGCTGAAAATCATCCCCACGGCATGATGCTTCACAGTATGGATGGTGCCAGGTTTGCCTTTTACTGAGTAGCTTCCGTCTGGCCACTCTACCATAAAGGCCTGATTGGTGGAGGGCTGCAGAAATGGTTGTCCTTCTGGAAGGTTCTCCCATCTCCACAGAGTTGCTCTGTCAGTAACCATTGGATTCTTGGTCAGGGAAGTTTGGTCAGGAAGATGACCAAAGCCATTCTCCCCCAATTGCTTAGTTTGAATGGACGGCCAGCAGTTCCTTCTTCCATTTAGGAATGATTTTGAGGCCAGCGTGTTCTTGGGGTTCTTCAATGCTGCAGAATCTTTTTGGTACCCTTCCCCAGATCTGTGCCTTGACACAATTCTGTTTTTGAGCTCTACGGACAATTCCTTACGTTTTTGCTCTGACAGGTGTGTACTAGAGGTCGACCGATTAATAGGAGTGGCCGATTTTAATTTGGGCACCGATTTCAAACTTTATTTTTATACCTTTTTATTTAACTAGGCAAGTCAGTTAAGGACACATTCTTATTTTCAATGACTGCCTAGGAACTGTGGGTTAACTGCCTTGTTCAGGGGCAAAATGAGAGGTTTTCACCTTGTCAGCTCAGGGGTTCCAATCTTGCAACCGCACAGTTAACTAGTCCAACGCTCTAACCATTGCACTCCACGGGTAGCCTGCCTGTTACACAAATATAGTAGAAGCCAAGGTAAATTGCTAGCTAGCATTAAACTTACCTTATAAAAAAACAATCAATCATAATTACTAGTTATAACTACTGATCCAGTTTAGCAGGCAATATTAACCAGGTGAAATTGTGTCATTTCTCTTGCGTTCATTGCACGCAGAGTCAGGGTATATGCAACCGATTGGGCTGCCTGGCTCATTGCGAACTAATTTGCCAGAATTTGAATTATGACATACATTGAAGGTTGTGCAATGTAACAAGAATATTTAGACTTAGGGATGCCACCCTTTAGATAAATTCCTGAACGGTTCCGTATTTCACTGAAATAATAAACGTTTTGTTTTCGAAATGATAGTTTCCGGATTCGATCATATTAACGACCAAAGGCTCGTATTTCTGTGTGTTATTATGTTATAATTAAGTCTGATTTGATAGAGCAGTCTGACTGAGCAGCAGCAGGCCCGTAATCATTCATTCAAACAGCACTTTCGTGCTTTTTGCCAGCAGGTCTTCGCAAGCACAGCGCTGTTTATGACTTCAAGCCTATCAGCCTAATGGCTGGTGTAACCAATGTGAAATGGCTAGCTAGTTAGCTGGGTGTGCGCTAATACTGTTTCAAACGTCACTCGCTTTTAGATTTGGAGTAGTTATTCCCCTTGTGCTGCAAGGGCCGCGGCTTTTGTGGAGCGATGGGTAACGATGCTTTGTGTGGCTGTTGTCTGTGTTCCTAGTTCGAGCCCAGGTAGGGGCAAGGAGAGGTACGGAAACTATACTGTTACACTGGCAATACTATAGTGCCTATAAGAACGTCCAATAGTCAAAGGTATATGAAATGCAAATGGTATAGAGAGAAATAGTCCTATAAATACTATATTAACTACAACCTAAAACCTCTTACCTTGGAATATTGAAGTCTCGTGTTAAAAGGAACCACCAACTTTCATACGTTCTCACGTTCTGAGCAAGGAACTTAAACGCTTTTTTACATGGCACATATTACTTTATTCTCAAACTTTGTTTTTGTATTATTTAAACGAAATTGAACATTTCATTATTTATTTGAGGCTAAATTGATTTTATTGATGTTTTATATTGAGTTAAAATAAGTGTTAATTCAGTATTGTTGTAATTGTCATTATTACAAATAAGAAAATTGGCAAATTAATCGGTATCGGCTTCTTTGGTCCTCCAATAATCAGTATCGGCGTTGAAAAATCATAATCGGTCGACCTCTAGTGTGTACTTTTCCAAATCATGTCCAATCAATTGAATTTACCTTCTTGTAAAAAGAAGTGATAGTCAGTCTCTCCTCAACTCTTAGCCAAGAGACTGGCATGCATAGTATCTATATCAGCCCTCTGATTACAATTAAGAGCAAAATGTGCTGCTCTGTTCTGGGCCAGCTGCAGCATAACTAGGTCTTTCCTTGCACCACTGGACCACACGACTGGACAATAATCAAGATTAGACAAAACTAGAGCCTGCAGAACTTGCTTTTTGGAGTGTGGTGTCAAAAAAGCAGAGCATGTCTTTATTACTGCCAGACCTCTACCCGTCTTTGCAACCATTCAATCTATATTTTATGACCATGACAGTTTACAGTGTAAGGTAACGCCATGTAAGTTAGTCTCCTCAACTTGTTCAACAGCCACACCATTCATTACCAGATTCAGCTGTGGTATAGCACATAAGGAATGCTTTGTACCAAATACAATGCTCTTAGTTTTAGAGATGTTTAGGACTAGTTTATTACTGACCACCCATTCCAAAACAGACTGCCACTCTTTTAAGGGTTTCAGTGACTTCATTAGCTGTGGTTGCTGATGTATATATGGTTGAATCATCAGCATACATGGGCACACATGCTTTGTTTAATGCCAGTGACAGGCATTGGTAAAAATAGAATAGAGGGCCTAGAGAGCTGCCCTGCGGTACACCACACTTCACATTAAAGAAAACCCTTTGAGTTCTATTAGATTGCCAAATTGTGGAATCAGAACTGAGGTTGAAAAGCCATAACACACACCTTTTTTCAACAACCGGTTATGGTCAATATTATCAAAGGCTGCACTGAAATCTAACAGCACCGCTCCCACAATCTTTTTATTATCAATTTCTTTCAACCAATCATCAGTCATTTGTATCAGTGCAGTACATGTTGAGTGCCCTTCTCTATAAGGATGCTGAAAGTCTTTCGTTAATTTGTTTACAGAGAAATAGCGTTTATTTGGTTTGTAATGTTTTTAAGAGCTGGCAGCAAGCTTATCGGTCTGCTGTTTTAACCAGTAAAGGCCGCTTTACCACTCTTGGGTAACGGAATTACTTTGGCTTCCCTCCATGCCTTAGGACAAAGACTTTCCTATAGTCTCAGATAAATAAAAAAATATGACAGATAGGAGTGGTTATAGAGTCAGCTACCGATTTACATTGTGCTGAGTCGGTTCCGGAAATAAGTGTCTCACCCTTTTGAAAATAGTTTTTTGAACTATTTTGGAAAGCAATACATTTTTCCATTATCAGATCTGCAAATGGTCTAGCTTAAATCCAGGGAAAATGCTTAATATCGCAAACAATTCAGCTACCATAATCCCCAAAATGAATCTTAACTGAGTGCTGCCCAGCGGGCAAAGCCAGTTGACATGTTTATCACAACCAGACATTGGTTGAAATTACATTATTATGACATCATTTCAACCAGTTTTGCCCGCAGAGTGTAAACTCTGCAAGGTGAATGTAAACATAGTGACGCAGTGGTGTGGTGATTTGAAGGACAGTGGTGTGCAACTAATTTTCCCCTTCCTCTCGCCCCATCCTTCTGCCAGGCTTCTCCCACTCGGCGTTCACCTTTGGCATAGAAAGCCACATCAGCCAGTCCAATATCAACGGAGCCCTGGTTCCCCCTGCTGCCCTCATCTCAATCATCCAGAAGGGCCTGCAGTACGTGGAGGCAGAGGTCAGCATCAATGAGGTCAGTACCCACAACACTAACTTTCCTATTTACTGACTGTACCCCAAACTCACCGAGTGGTATACCACATTTTGCTATATACCGGGATTGATGCATGGACCGGTTTGGGGTTTTACTTTACAATCTATAACGGTATTTCAATGTTTGGTTAGTTAAATGTGATACGCAACTCAGGCAGGTATGTCTGTTTTTATCATTCACTCCGTTTGCTACTTGAGTCGTCGTTCTCCCTCCTGCTGCATGCCACTTCCAAACACAAAGCCCTGCCCCCTGTCACACAAGGAGAGAGTAGATGTTCGACCACGGAGTCACGGACACTTTCTTGCCGTTCACTCGGCAGTCTGCATGGTCAGATAGATGGAACAAGACGTTGGTGAAAACTCTGCTGCT
The DNA here is from genome assembly GCF_057628025.1 of Oncorhynchus mykiss. Taxonomy (NCBI): domain Eukaryota; kingdom Metazoa; phylum Chordata; class Actinopteri; order Salmoniformes; family Salmonidae; genus Oncorhynchus; species Oncorhynchus mykiss. The sequence goes on from NC_143029.1 coordinate 52,735,406, forward strand.
TTCCATGTGTTCTATAATTACACAAACTAATAGTAGTTTGCAGACAGTAAGATACACTATCTGCTAGTTTGTATTTTCTTAGCCATTTGTGACTAAAATAAATATTTTTAGATGCTAATCGCTAGTTAGCTGGCTAGCTAGCTTGCTTGCTAAATATACTCAGAACAAATGTATAAAGCTAATACAGCCTGGTACCAGTGCTGGTGTAGGCCTAGATGAGCATATTGTTTGTGCAACAATTTCTTAAATCAGAGAAGAATAGGTGAAACATATGTTAGCTACATGGGTTAAGAACATCTCATTACGGTCCCCTGGAAAAATTGACCAACACTTTGGTTTCTATCCTGTCAATATTTCATTCATTTTCATGTCAAACAACAATGCACAACAAATATTATGGCTGAACTTAAACGTGCTGGTTGATAAAATACCTGTATTTATGGGAAAGATGTTTGAAAAGGGTATTTTGTTTTTAAAGGATATTGTAAATTGGAATGGTAGAGTTATCAGAATTGTATGGAAAGGTCTGCTCAATCCAAGAGTACAACCAATTTATTACAGCGTTACCCCAAGCAGGTAGGAGGCAGGTAGGATGTAGGGAACTGGTCTGTCTGCCCAATATAAAGGATCAAAACTGGCAGAGAAATAAAAAATAGCATAAATAGGAAAGTAAATCAGTTTCATTAGAGGTCCCAGATGTGCTCAATGGGATTGAGATCTGGGCTCTTTGCTGGCCATGACAGAACACTGACATTCCTGTCTTGCATTAACCTCTCTGTGATATGTGGGACGGTAGCGTCCCACTTGGCCAAAAGCCAGAGAAAATGCAGAGCGCCAAATTCAAATAAATTCCTATGAAAATCGAACTTTCATGAAATCACACACGTAAGAAACCAAATTAAAGCTACACGTGTTGTGAATCCAGCCAACATGTCAGATTTCAAAAAGGCTTTCCGGCGAAAGCAAACGATGCTATTATCTGAGGATAGCACCTCCATAAACAAGACAGAACATTTCAACCCTGCAGGCGCAGAAATAAAAATATAAATCATACCTTTGACGAGCTTCTGTTGGCACTCCAATATGTCCCATAAACATCACAAATGGTCCTTTTGTTCAATTAATTCTGTCCATATATATCCAAAATGTATTTTTTTAAAGTAAAGCGGTCACGACGGGGCAGACAATGCAATGTCTTTTTTTGTGCATGCAAAACTCTGCTGGCACCCAGCCATCCACTGACGCGATGTGATCATTCTCGCTCATTTTTCAGAATAAAAGCCTGCAACTATATCTAAAGACTGTTCACACCATGTGGAAGGGAAAAGAATCTGGTTGATATCCCTTTAAATGGAGGGAAGGCATGCAATGGAACAGGGAGTTTTCAAAATAAGAGGCACTTCCTAGTTGGATTTTCCTCAGGTTTTCGCCAGCAATATCAGTTCTGTTATACTCACCGACAATATTTTGACAGTTTTGGAAACTTTATAGAGTTTTCTATCCTAATCTGACAATTCTATGCATATTTTAGCTTCTGGGCCTGAGAAATAGGCAGTTTAATTTGGGTTACTGCCCCCTACACACAACAGGTTAAACCCTTTACAATGAAGATCTGTGAAGTTATTTGTATTTTTACGAATGATCTTTGGAAGACAGTGTCCTGAAAAAGGGACTTTTTTGTTGTTGTTGCTGAGTTTATAAAACTACCCAAGATTCAAGACTTTGTGCTTTTCAGATAAAATTATTATATAGAATTCCAACATAATAAGAATTTCAACATAATGTTGACTATTTGGGGCATTCAATCATCGAAGCTCTGCAGATTTTGTTGTGAGGATACAGAATCAATAGACCATTTATTTTGGTATTGCCCTCAGGTAGCCTGTTTCTGGTCTCAGGTTCAGGAATGGCTGACAATGCAGAACATTGATCTAAAATTGTCCCTATAAATAGTGCTGTTGGGAGATCTGGAGAGACCGGATCAGTCAATTAATAATATACTAATACTCTTAGTATAAGTATTTATCTTCAACTCGCTGTCTTTGGATTCTATTCGATTATGTCAAACATCACAGCATAGTTGAAAGATATATGGTGCGTAAAAATCCAAAGAGGGTGAGAGATCTGAAGGAAGGGAGTGGAGTTTAAAAAAAAATTATTTTAGCATTATTTAACTAGGCAAGTCAGTTAAGAACAAATTCTTATTTTCAATGACGGCCTAGGAACAGTGGGTTAACTGCCTGTTCAGGGGCAGAACGACAGATTTGTACCTTGTCAGCTCGGGGGTTTGAACTTGCAACCTTCCGGTTACTAGTCCAACACTCTAACCACTAGGCTGCTGGGTGGGGGATAGAATGACGGTCAAAGATGAGTATTAAAAAAAATGAAGTCTAAAACAAAACTTAAGTTTGAATGAACGGTGTGGGACAGTGTTTTTACAGCTAATGCCTGTTTGCCCGAGGCTGATGCTGTGCTGGTGTTTGTACGCATGCATATACACACACTCTCATTCAAATCTGCACATACACGGACACATAGGTAAATAGTGCCATACATGCACTCAAACATATTCAGTTGGCCTTGCTGTTATGATTTTTGTTGTCCTTTGTTGTTTTTTTTGCATTGTTGTTTTCTGTTTTTCTCTCTCTTTTGTTCATTTTGTTGGTGTATAGGGGGGGTGGAGAAATTGAAAAAAAAAAAATCTGAGTGGAGGGAGGGGGGTCTCGAATGGTTGAGGTGCAGCTCTTGGAGATCTGTGGGGGGAAGGGGTCTTGGAGGGCTGGTGGTTGGGAGCTTAGGCCGGTGGCTGATGGAGCACTGGTTCAGGTCCCCGTTTTTTGACCTTGTGGAAGATCTGCCGACGTGCCCTTGAACAGGGCGTTGACCCTGGTTGCTTGTATGTCGCTCTGGATGGGAGTCTGTTAGATGACTAATGTGATGTAGTTGTTGAGTGGCTTTACGGCAAGTATGTTTTAATCATTCAATAATAAAGAAATAAATGCATTCAAGGAGCTCCCTGCCCACTATATCATGCATATCATGCAGCCCTGCATGGCACAGTGTGGAAATTATAACAAAAGTGCAAGAAATGGTTTAAAATATCGCCCAGCCCTATGTTAGACATATCTGTTTAAATATTAAAAGATTAAGAACAAAACATCAAATTTTAACTTTTGAGTGGAATTCCCCTTTTTTAATGAAAATGTTTCTGAACCTGTATCACTGGTCAATGGCAACTGCTGTGTTGAAACCCTAACACATGTCTCGGGTCGCGTTAATGCAGGATGGTGCGTTTTTTACACAGAAAAGGAACGTTCAAATGTAGAAAAGTTCTTGCTTCATTTTGTAAACGGATATCTAAAGTGCTTCCTATTGAAAATTCAGTTGCACTTCTCCACTGGGATTAAATATATTTGCTCTTGTCATTGAACCACCAGACAGCGCTCTGACTGATGTGTAGGTTACTTTTCTCTGGTACTTTCGTCCTGTGTATTTTTTTTTTTTTTTTTCTCCAGTCGCAAATTTAAAATGCAAGATTAACTTCAAACAAAACATTAGGAAATGTAGCTGGCTACATTCTTTCTATTATAAACATTTTAAAAATATGCATAGTTTTTGAAAAAAATAAAATTTTTCTTTGTACGCTAATTTACTTGTGTGGCTGGTAGCCAAATAGATTAGCACTTCTGTTGTCATTGATGAAAACGGTTTTCTGCCTCATGCATTTTGTGTGAAGAAAAACTAGAGTTGCACGCCCTGTATCACTCGATTGAAGCAACAAAAAAAACACTTGACTTTCAATGTGAAACTAGGAATGGGCATGAGTACTCAAACTGATGTCACAACTCAATATTTAACCCGGAGATCATTTTTTTTTACAATACTGTAAATGATTTGGTCAACGTTGTCTTGAAGACGACGTTCATTTGCTTTGATTCTAGTGTGACATTTGTACATGTGCATTTGTGGTACACAACAAAAAATAAACCAGGCCAGGCATCACACGGTTCTGCTCGCTAAATTCCCTTTCTCCTCTGTCTCACTAACTCGTTTGCCATCCGACCGCGCCCTTTACACAGAAGTGCTGAGTGCGACTACAGAAATAAATGCGTATAAAACTGTATTTAACTGATGGGATAAACGAGCTACATTTTTTTGCACAAATTCAAAATGGACTGGTTGAAGTAGGGAAATGTGTTCCCACAACAAGCTGCAGTTTTGGAATAACTGCGTAATTTTCCTCATAGGCTACTTTGTGGTTATCACTACAGCCACAAAGTCAAAGTTGGCTATTGTAAAAATTCATGACAAAAATTTGCTGAATTTGTACTTTTCTGTGTGAAAAACGTATAATCCTGCGTTAATGCGAAATGTGTCTTAATTTCAACCCCTTTGAATCAAAGAGGTGTGTTTGGGGCTGCCAGAATCGACATCCACGTCTTTGGCACCCAGGGAACACAGGGTTAAAACTGCCTTGCTCAAGGGCAGAACGACAGATTTTTACCTTGTCAGCTCTGGGAATCGATCCAGAAACTTTTCGGTTACTGGCCCAACCACTAGGCTAGCTGCCGCCACTTTTGAAGATTATGTTCCACGATATAATATAACCAGTTACAGTTTCATAAAAATAATGTTAAATGGATATATGAGGCAATTTAGCAATAAGGATTCGTTATCTGTAATGGTTTTTTGATAAATTAGGCATTGTTACGCACTGTTGGCATATAGATAAATAATGTTCACATTGTTTTCCTTGTTCTAAAAATAGCTCATGCGAGTACAGTCAAAGGCCAAATGCCCATTCCTATATGAAATGCAGATTAAATCCCAGATTTTTTTGACGGTCAGCGTTTTGAAAATGCAGATTTCTGAAAGCTAATGCTGCAACCCCTGTATCGTGTCATCCAGGATGGCACTCTGTTTGACGGGAGGCCCATCGAGTCGCTGTCTCTGATCGACGCTGTGATGCCCGATGTGGTGCAGACGCGGCAGCAGGCCTACCGGGAAAAGCTGGCCCATCAGCAGGCAGCCGGGGCTGGCAGCGCCAGTGGCACCCAGGGCCCCCAGCCCGGCAGCACCAAGAATGGAGAGGGTGGAACCGCTGCCAACGGCGAGGAGAATGGCGCCCACGCCTTAGCAAGTGAGCAGAACCTTTCATTATGACACCTCCTTTTTTATTTTTGTTGAATTTTAGACTTTTTTTCCCTTTCGTAATAACATGATATCATAACCAGGGCTGGGATCAAATCCAATTTTATTTGAAATTCCAATTCCATTTTTTATTAACTTGTTGAATTGTAATTGTAAAAACATTTACTCAGTTAATTAAATTAATGCACTTAGTATCAAAAATTTACTGCAGGATTTGTTTGAAATAATTTCAACTGATTTTGTATATTTCTAGTATAGCGAAGCTGTCTGAACATTGACATTATCGGCCTGAAGACCTGAGGGAATTGAAATCAAATTGGAATTTGGGGAATTCTTGGGGATAATATTGAACTAGAAATTGAATTCACCTAACATTGGAATTGGGAGGATTGGAATTGAGGACTTGAATTGTCTCTGAATTCAAAGACTGACCTGGAATTTGAATTGAATTAAAAGGAATTTATTGGAAGAGGGAATTGAATTAAGATTGGACAGTACAAATGAAAAACAGTACAAATGATTTACAATACATAGACCTACATAATCACCTCCTTGTGTTTAAGCACAACTGATGATGGAGATTGTTTTACCTTTTCCTCTCCATCATTCCTACTAACACTAGCATAGGTTTAGCTGCTACTCGACAAGCCTGACCAATGAAAATCTTGACGTTTCTTCCATCATGCATTTTAAGTGGTCGAAACTCCCTTCAGCCAATGCTTACATCAATCCCACACGTTTAAAAGATGATCAGGGAATGTCCAAGTGCACATTTAGGAGATTTAGGGGGCAGCCCAAGACCTCAATGTGATGGTAAGCGGACAAGATGGATATAATCCGCTTGATACAAAGTTGAGTCCTCTATCTAACTCTATGGTGTATTCCATCCTCTCCCACTCCAGACCACCATGCAGACATGATGGAGGTGGACGGGGATGTTGAGATTCCCCAGAACAAGGCCATGGTGCTGCGAGGGCACGAGTCCGAGGTGTTCATCTGTGCCTGGAACCCCGTCAATGACCTGCTCGCCTCAGGGTACAGAACCGACTCCTTTATCCTTCTGTTTCTTTTCTCTTTCTAACTTCTCTTTCTCTCTCTTTTGGTTTCACTGTGTGTCTTCTTCTCTCCTACTCCTCTCTCCTTTTCTCTCACCCTCCGATCACTCACTGTCTCCCTCTCCTTCTACTTCTCTATCCCTGTTTCTAGAGAAAGACAGCCTAAAGATAAATGCTTATTGTTCGTAAAGTAAATTCCCCCTTCATATAGCATTGGCAGTTTTCATGATTAGTATGCGTTGACCTACATTTTGATGAGTAGAACTTAATCAAGGAAGTTTACAACAGAGTGTTGGTGGTAAACTTAAGATAAAGCATGTGTATATTTGGCAGGTTTATGTACTCTCGCATCTAATTTAATCCTGAGAAGTGTTTTATTAGCCCTTTTCACACATACCCTTATACAGTTTGAAAATTGAAGATTTGGGCACTAGTAAGTGCCTAAATTGGAACGTAGTGGCTGTACAGTAACCTGCTATACATTACCTCCGAGCTCTCTCCTCAGAGTGATTTATTTAAAACGAGGCTCAATTTGGTGAGTAGAAAGACAATGTTTTCAGGGATACACAGACAGATGTTCAATTTAGTTTATTCTGCATGTTCTTTGGGATTTTCTAAATGGATTAACAATTCCACATTGAACGTTGCATGGTGATGAATTACGGCCATGACATCTGTTTGGTGAGTAGGCCTAGGCTTAATGATTCTGTTCCGAACCGAATGAGCCGATGTTGGTTTATTGAGTCGAACACGTGCCGCAGCAAATGCACCTGAAATGCACTCATGACTCTTTTCTATGCGCACCAAAATTCCGACCTGTTTCTCTGAATCGCCTTGTGAAAGCCTAACACTGTAAGATCGTATTTTATAACTCAACTAGTCATGTTGGCAATAGAGCAAGCTTTCAAATCATGCCCACCTGATCCAGATTGCTATTTAAAATGGACCGCTTTTGGATTGCGTAAACAACAGTAGTTGTGTGATGTTGGGGATGCAGGGTTGTATTCCAAACGAAACAACTACAGTGTGCTTGCTCTAGTTCCTCAACGGCACAGCTAGGAGAGCTAAAAAAAAAAAGTTACTTTTAGTTGAAGACTCTTCTTTTAGACATAAAAGTGTATTGAAAATGCTTAGGAATTACGTACACTTTGGAGATGTGTGTGTGTGTGGCCACTTGGAGACCCCAGTTAGTCCTCTCATACATTTTTTTATCTTATGTGGCCTCCTACCCCACATCTTCCAGGAATTAGTCTTGTCATTTCACTGAATGTATTGTAAGATTGAATTTAGCCCTATCGCTATAGTCCAATTCCCACGAGTGTAAAGGGTTAATGTTGCTATGTTTTAGGCTGACAAGCAGCCAAAGAAGTTTCACATTAGACGACAGTGTGTAACGTGTGCGTGTGTGTATGTGTGTGTGTATGTGCGCGCGCGCAGGTCTGGGGATTCAACGGCGCGGATCTGGAACCTGAGTGAGAACAGCACAGGCAGCTCCACCCAGCTGGTGCTGAGACACTGCATACGGGAGGGGGGTCAGGACGTACCCAGCAACAAAGACGTCACCTCACTGGACTGGAATGTGGGTTAGAGAGAGAGAGAGAGAGAGTGTGTGTTTGAGGGGTGGGGGCAGACAGACTGTGTGTGTACACACTCTGGTGTGCGTGTGTGTGTCTCGGCTGCCAAAGGCATTCTCTGGCAGCGCTTCCCAACCGGATATATGGGACTGCTTCATTCCCTCCCATGGAAAATGCAGGGCTTTCACTACCGCTACTCAGAATATAGACTTACAGTAGAGCAGGCTGTCATTTCTCCCTGATCTACAAGTTGCTGGAGGATACTGAACCAGCATTTTTAAGTACTTTTGGCCAAATCACAACTCGAGATGTAGGAAAAACGGACTTTCTCAAATGTTTGTCATCAGGAGATTTAATCCAAGATTTGAGTAATTCACATAAATCTCAAGTTAGGATCAGTGCCATGTTTTGTCCTAATTTTGGGTGCAACAGAAACCCAGAACTACAGGTTATTGAAAAGGTTTGGTTTTGGTCCCAAAAATGACTAACTGAGGAATTTCTATCTTTCAGAGTGAGGGTACGCTGCTAGCCACAGGCTCGTACGATGGCTTTGCCAGAATATGGACTAAAGACGGTAAGCAATTTAAAGATACACTATGGGCATGCTAATTGTTTACGTAAAATGTTGGCTTGAATCCTTAGTTTTAGGGGAACAATATAAACTTTTGCTCACAGGCGAGGGGAGGAATGATGCTTTCTGTCCAATTAGGTCATTATGGACAATATTTCTGTCCATTTAGGGGACCCCTTTGTGTGGCTCAAGAGCAACCTCGAAGGCAAAAGTTCCGTATTGCCTCTTTTTTTAATGTCAGAACTTTCACATCTCAACATTTCTAAACAGATTCACAGATGGTCTAAAGTACTGTTCTCTTGCTAACCAAGCACCATGACATGTTTTTTGCAGGTAACCTCGCCAGTACCTTGGGCCAGCACAAAGGTCCTATATTTGCCCTCAAATGGAATAAGAAAGGCAACTTTATCCTCAGTGCAGGAGTAGATAAGGTAAGATAATTGTTTGTGTGTTAAAGGTCCAATGCAGACATTTTATCTAAATTTTTACCCTGAAAGGATTTGATATCAAGTGCCTTACTGTGATTGTTTATTTTTTGCCATTTTCATTGAAAATAAAAATAGCTTCTTAGCAAAGAGCAATTTCTCAATTAAGATTTTTGCTAGGACTGTCTGGTTGTTGTCTGAGTGGGAGGGGAAAACTAGCTGTTATTGGCTGAGAGGTTTGGAACTCTCTTTCTTATTGGTCTATGTAACTAATTTACTGGCAGGCCAAAAATCCTTCCCACCAAAACAGGCAGAACTTTCAGGCGGTCGTTTCAAACAAATCTTACACTAAAAGGGCTTTATCATAATTGTAACAATTTCACAGTATTATTCCGAACTCATAGTGAAAATACCATGAGTGTACAAAACATTAAGAACAACCCCTCCCTCTTACTCATTCCAGTGTTTATCTTTATATTTATGTTCTACATCGATGAAGACATCAAAACAATGAAATAACGCATGGAATCATGTAACTAAAAAAGTATAGTTGAGATTCTTCAAAGTAGCCACCCTTTGCGTTGGATGACAGCTTTGCCTTTCTCAACCAGCTTCACCTGGAATGATTTTCCAACCGTCTTGAAGGAGTTCCCACATGCTGAGCACTTTTCCTTCACTCTGCGGTCCAACTCATCCCAAACCATCTCAATTGGGTTGAGTTCAGGTGATTGTGGAGGCCAGGTCATCGAATGCAGAACATCACTCTCCTTCTTGGTCAAATAGCCCTTACACAGCCTGGAGGTGTGTTTTGGGTCATTAGCCATGCTGGTTAAGTGTGCCTTAAATTCTAAATAAATCACAGACCGTGTCACCAGCGAAGCACCATCATACCACCTTCTCCATGCTTCACGGTGGGAACCACACATGCGTAGATCATCGGTTCACCTACTCAGCGTCTCACAAAGACAGGGCGGTACGAACCAAAAATCTCAAATTAGTGCTTGATGGTTTTTGCGACTGCACTTGAAGATACGCCCAACGTTCTTGAAATTTATGTCTTAAAGTAATGATGGACTGTCATTTCTCTTTGCTTATTTGAGCTGTTTTTGCAATAATATGGACTTGGTCTTTTGCCAAATAGGGCGATCTTCTGTATACCACCTCTACTTTGTCACAACACAAGTGATTTGCTCAAACACATTAAGAAGGAAAGAAATTACACAAATTAACTTTTAATAAGGCACACCTGTTAATTGAAATGCATTCCAGGTGACTACCTCATGAAGCTGGTTGAGAGAATGCCAAGAGTGTGCAAAGCTGTCATCAAGGCAAAGGGTGGCTACTTTGAAGAATATAAAATAGATTTTAATTTGTTTAAACACTTTTTTGGTTAGTACATAGAGGTCGACCGATTAATTGGAATGGCCGATTTAATTAGGTCCGATTTCAAGTTTTCATAACAATTGGTAATCTGCATTTTTTGGACACCGATCATGGCCGATTACATTGCACTCCACGAAGAGACTGCATGGCAGGCTGACTACCTGTTATGCGAGTGCAGCAAGGAGCCAAGGTAAGGTGCTAAGCTAGCATTAAATGTATCTTATAAAAAACAATCAATCTTAACATAATCACTAGTTAACTACACATGGTTTATGATATTACTAGTTTATCTAGCTTGTTCTGCGTTGCATATAATCGATGCGGTGCCTGTTTAATTTATCATTGAATCACAGCCTACTTCGCCGAATGGGTGATTTAACTAGGGAAATTGTCACTTCTCTTGCGTTCTGTGCAACAGAGTCAGGGTATATGCAGCAGTTTGGGCCGCTTGGCTGGTTGCAAACTCTGAAGACTATTTCTTCCTAACAAAGACAGCCAACTTCGCCAAGCGGGGGATGATTTAACAAAAGCGCATTCGCGAAAAAAGCACTGTCGTTGGACCAATGTGTACCTAACCATAAACATCAATGCCTTTCTTAAAATCAGTACACAGAAGTATATATTTTTAAACCTGCATATTTAGTTAAAAGAAATTCATGTTAGCAGGCAATATTAAACTAGGGAAATTGTCACTTCTCTTGCGTTCATTGCATGCAGAGTCCAGGTATATGCAACAGTTTGGGCCGCCTGGCTCGTTCCGAACTAATTTACCAGAATTTTACGTAATTATGACTTAACATTGAAGGTTGTGCAATATAACAGCAATATTTAGACTTATGGATGCCACCCGTTAGATAAAATACACAACGGTTCCGTATTTCACTGAAACGTTTTGTTTTCGAAATTATAGTTTCTGGATTCGACCATATTAATGACCTAAGGCTCGTATGTCTGTGTTATTATAATTAAGTCTATGATTTGATATAGCAGTCTGACTGAGCGATGGTAGGCAGCCGCAGGCTCGTAAGCATTCATTCATACAGCACTTTACTGCGTTTGCCAGCAGCTCTTTGCAATGCTTCAAGCATTGTTCTGTTTATGACTTCAAGGCTGTCAACTCCCGAGATTATGCTGGCAGTACTAAAGTACCTAATTAGAACATCCAATAGTCAAAGGTATATGAAATGCAAATGGTATAGAGAGAAATAGTCCTATAATAACTACAACCTAAAACTCTTTACCTGGGAATATTGAAGACTCATGTTAAAAGGAACCACCTGCTTTCATATGTTCTGAGCAAGGAACTTAAACATTAGCTTTTTTTACATAGCACATATTGCACTTTTACTTCCTTCTCCAACACTTTGTTTTTGCGTTATTTATTTGAGACTAAATTGATTTTATTTATGTATTATATTAAGTTAAAATAAGTGTTCATTCAGTATTGTTGTAATTGTCATTATTACATCTATATATTATAATAATAATCGCCAATTAATCGGTATCAGCTTTTTTGGTCCTCCAATAATCGTTATCGGTGTTGAAAAATCATAATCGGTTGACCTCTACTACATGATTCCATGTGTCATTTCATAGTTTTGATGTCTTCACTATTCTACAATGTCGAAAAATAATCAAAAAATAGAGAACCCTGGAATGAGTATGTGGAGAAAGCCATCTAAGAATAGAAGAAACCAGATGTTTTTTTCCAATGTTATGGAATTGTCATTTTGTCACGCACATGACGAAAAGGCTCTGACAATGTATCCTTCTCTCGTTTAGACCACGATCATTTGGGATGCTCACACAGGGGAGGCCAAGCAGCAATTTCCCTTTCACTCAGCGCCAGCGCTGGACGTGGACTGGCAGAGCAACAACACGTTTGCCTCCTGCAGCACGGACATGTGCATCCATGTGTGTAAGCTGGGCCAGGACCGGCCAGTCAAGACCTTCCAGGGACACACGGTACGGACTGGACTGGCCTCTGGCCTGGGTGCATCTCGATAGTCTCTTCTCCCCGTCACATTAACAATGGTTGTGTTAACATAGGCAGACCAATTCTGATTTTTTTGTTCAGTTATTTGCAAAATATCTAATCTGATTGGTCAAAAGATCTGAATTAGTCTGCCTGTGTAAACGCAGCCATTGTGACTGACATTGATTAATCTCAGTAGTCTAAAGTGGCAGCCTCTGGGTCAAACGCATTGATCTGAATATAGAGGATAGGTGAAAGCTTTTGCCCATCCTGTTTCGTCACATCACTGCAGGAAGTGCCTTTGTACGTGCACCCTGTTTGTGCACTACCCATGTTATAAAGTTCACGCAAGTTTCCTTGTATCCTCCCTCCCTCATAACCCCTTTGACTTTTCCCTCTAGAATGAAGTGAACGCAATCAAGTGGGATCCTACGGGGAGTCTGCTGGCCTCCTGCTCCGACGACATGACACTCAAGGTCAGGACACACAGCTCACACACAACTTCCTAACTACTGCCAAATATGTCATTTCATGGAGTAAGAACGGTACAAAATAAGTGTTATCGGGGTCCACTTTTGGCTGTAGTTTATAAGCCGTAACTAGAATCTCTTCTTCCCAAGTCGGTTCATATAATTGATTGGAGTCCTCACGTCTCTTTCTCTCTCTCCTCTCCCCTCCATCTCTACCAGATCTGGAGTATGAAGCAGGACTCGTGTGTCCATGACCTGCAGGCCCACAGTAAGGAGATCTACACCATCAAGTGGAGCCCCACGGGGCCTGGGACCAACAACCCCAATGCCAATCTGATGCTGGCCAGGTAATATAAGGCTAGGAACCACTCCAACTCCCAGCATGCCTCTGGGGTTTGGGCTAAAAAGGGGTTTTGTGTCAAACAAATGCATTTAGGATCTGTACGTGATGTAGTATGGAGTCATGTATGTTCATTCTATGCTTCTCAATCTGTTACGTTCTGTTTGCCCCAACTGAATAGATCCCAGGATAGTCACTGTAATCAAATGAAAGTGAATGGTTCTTCTCTCCCTCTTTCCTCTCTTCCTTTCTCTCTTTCCTCTCCTCTTCCTTTACTCTCCTAAATTGCTTCGGGGCGCTGCACTGGGGCTGACCCTGTACTCCCTCCAGAGTGTGTCTGCTTTTCTGTGGCGTCTTGGAGGTTAGGAGCAGAGCAAAAGATGAATTTCCTTTCCAAGATGGACACTAAAGTCTTATTCCATCTCCCCCCCCAGTGCGTCGTTTGACTCGACTGTGCGCCTGTGGGACGTGGAGCGCGGCGTGTGCATCCACACGCTCACCCGCCACCAAGAGCCTGTCTACAGTGTGGCCTTCAGCCCCGACGGGCGCCACCTAGCCAGTGGCTCCTTTGACAAGTGTGTCCACATCTGGAACACACAGGTACAGGATGGACTGACACGGACTGACACACACACACACACACACGCTCTTCTCACTCATACGTCATTCACATCTCAAGACCAACTGTTTATTGCAGGGCTGGTCTGATGGTCGATGCATGGGTTTGAATATTTAGGTCCAAATCCTAACTTGAGATGTGAGCGCAAAACTCTGACTTTCACGTGAATCATGCGTTGATTTCAACCGGTGATTTGTTTGAACTATTCTCAAGTAAGGATTCAGCCCTAAGTGAGATGCATGTAAAACATGATTGAAATTGACTTGTCCCCAGTTCTCCTGTTTATCAATGTTTTGCTGATCACATCCGTCTGTCCGTCTGTCTGTCCGTACAGACGGGTGCTTTAGTTCACAGCTACAGGGGAACGGGGGGCATCTTCGAGGTGTGCTGGAACGCCACGGGGGATAAAGTGGGAGCCAGCGCGTCAGACGGATCAGTAAGTCACCAGCCACCTCTTCATGGCCAGGAGTTATTTTCCTGATTTCAGAAGGAACAAATATTAGACCACAGTTAAAAGGTATATCTGGGGTCCCAAGTTTTTTTCTGGCTTCATTTATGGTCACTGATCACCTATTAGTGACACATATATATGGATGATGGCACTGTGCTAATAGCAACTCGCATGCCCAGCCCACCTTAGGATCTGTCTTTTTTCAGCCATCTATGTCCTGTGTTTTTGAGAGGTGCCAAATCCAATTCTAACTTCAATCTCGCTGGATTGATTGCTTTCATTCTACTCATCATACTCTTTCATACCTGTTGTCCCCCCCGTTAATGTTACGACCGGGAAAATGTTTGGAATGACCTGTCGAACACACCCCGGTAATGGCTGAAATGGGCTCAATGGAATTCATCGTCTTTCCAGTGAATCTATATGAACGCTAAAGCTTCGTCAGGGATTTAACACATCTCGGCACTTGCATTACACACAAAAAAGTTCTCATTTGATACAGTTGAAATGTTTTCAAATTAGATGAGCTGAAATGAAACAAATTTCCGAATGTGAACACTCTGATTATAGTGGTATTTTATCTGATCTCTCAAACAATGTAAAGTGTGTATACTGTAGATGGGTGTAATCTAGAGCCGAGCGTGTTGATTTTTTAATCAGAGCGTATCCTGCTATTGACATTCTTGTTGAATTATGCAACAGAAAGTGACAACAGTATTTAAAGAGGCAGTCTAGAAAAGTGTAGGTAGGCCTAAACGGAGGACGTTTTTGTGGTTGTAAGCCCTATTCCACCTAGGGTTGTGGCAGTCCTGAAATTGTCAGCCAGAGACCGTCAAGCAAATAACTGCCAGGCTCACAGTAATTAACCGTTAATTAGCATAACCAAGTTTAGCATCTCCTGGCTTCCACACACATCTTACAAGCCACTGACGCAAACCTTTGGAACATCTACTTTTTTTTTAAGTCTTAAGAAATCTATTTAATATAGTCTACGCAATCACAATAAATTCATGATTTATTTTAGACCGGTCTAAAGAAACATGATATGAAGAAAATGTAGTCTATTTCAGAAGAACAGAATAGCATACTCGGAGTTGTCCTTATGTTAGGTCCTGATCTGGCTATGCCATATGGCTGTGGGCTACACTAGTTCATTTAGCAGATTTGCTTAGAATTCCATTTTTTTTTAATGATTTTATAGTATGAAGAATACAATTGAACATAGCTTAATAAAATAGAAACAATATTTTCTCAATGATTCCAGAGGAAGTGTGCACATGCGACTATTCTGTGTTGAGCGGTTAACGAAGAAATGGTATATGCTTAACTTTAATTGTGATACAAAGGTTGGGCTATATGTTTTGATGTTTAAGACATTCTAAGGCTGCATGATGAGACTAATGATTTGAAAAAAGTCGGAATCTGCACACCATCAGTATCCCATTCACAATTTGACAAGCACTTGATAATATTCTCACCAGGCCTTGAATTTCCCGGCGGAATCCCCCTTGTGTGGCCCTTAAAAAAAAATCTATGCCTCTTGTGGCCATTGTGCCCTTGGCCTGAATATGATAGGCTAATTGTAATTCCCTTCTCTTGGCTGCCATGCTCCGACGCACCTCCCAAGGGAAAACGGAGCGCTGAGTACCAGGCAGTAAGCAAGTTTGTTAGGCTGCTAATGACCATCCGCAACATCAGAGCTTGGAGAAGCCTAGTTGCCGTGACTGAACGGCCACGTGGAATTTGACTGCTGTCATGACTCGTGGTCCCATGTGGCTCAGTTGGTAGAGCATGCCCAGGGTTGTGGGTTCGATTCCCGCCGGGGACCAGTACTGAGAAAATGTATGCACTCACTACCACTGTAAGTCTCTCTGGATAAGAGAGTCTGTGAAATGACAAATGTAAAAATGTGACACACAATATAAAATAAATACCTGATACCATTTGAAAATAGACTTGAGTATACATTCTCTTTCCATGACATAGACTGACCAGGTGAATGCTATGATCCCTTATTGATGTCACCTGTTAAATCCACTTCAATCAGTGTAGATGGAGGGGAGGTGACAGGTTAAAGTGAGGGTTAAAGTGAAAATGTTTTATGTGCTATAATTCATTAAATACATTATGGATTTAAGACATTCAAAGAGTTTAGTGTCTTCATCCATTGTCCAACTGTTTCATTTAAAAATATATTTATTATTATTATTATATATTTTTTTAATCGTGGCAAATGATCTCTAGATGTAGGTCCTCGGTTGGTAGAGCATGGCACTAGCAATGCCAAGATGGTGGGTTAGATTCCCGGGACCACCAGGAATCGAACTACCTATCCAGTTTTCAGTATCTGTTTTACTCATCAAGTGTCGGTATTACAGCTAGAGCAGTAAACAATGTTTATTTTTATGTCAATAGTTGCAGCTGTGGAGTAATTAATCAAACGGATAGTTTGTCAATAGGCTTGAGCATCTACGGATAATCTGTAAGGGATTGTCCTAGTGCATTGAGACCCACCACCAATTATCTCCTTGCATAATGCAGTGTCTATTGACGGGGACGGTTAGGAAGCCGATAGCTATCGTTCTGACTGGACTTGAGAGGTTTTACACATTGGCACAGCTGAGTTCTAAAATTGAATAATGAAAGGAAGTGTTTTTCAGCAGTGGAAACAGCACTACTTAGACTAATAATGGATGTGTGTTTCTTATTGTTAAGGCCAGGGGTTTCTCTGGTCACATGGTCAGAAAAAAACAACAACCTTGCCCTGCTCATTACATTTGACCTTTAACCTCTCCCTCTCCGTTCCAGGTTTGTGTACTAGACCTGAGGAAATGACGCTCGTTTGGGGAGCCATGGACCGACTACGAATGTGTACATAGCCAAAATGACTGTCCCAGCCTGTCGTCTACACTGCTGTAGTCCCATCAGAAGCCATGGCCCATCCTCACAGCCACCACCACCACCATTACCATCACAGCCAAACAGAGCACCCCAACACCCCATAAACACAGACTACCCCTCCAGAGAAGAGGTCAAACTAACCCCCAGCAAAGGGGATCTGGACTTCCCTCAAGTCCGACTCAGACCCACAGGAGAGAAAAAGGACTATATTATGGTCACCGAGACAAAAATCATATTGAAGAGAAGAGGACCCATTGCATACATACCAAAATATCTGCAATTTGTTGTTTGTTTTATTTATTTTTTATCCTTTATACCAGAAATGAGAAATGTTAAGCTTTTTTCCCCCCACGTTGTTGGTGTGTGCATATTGTACATGTCCACATTTTTTGTTGTCCTGTGGCCATTTTGTTTTGCTGTAGGTTTGTGTTACATGTCGAGAGAGGTAAGGTCAGTAGGATTTTTTTTCTTAAATTTGGGTTTCAAACTGATATTGGGAGAAATCATTCATTTTGGCACTGTCCATGCATGTTTTTGTGGTTCACAAATACATTGAACAACAAATATATATTTATAAAGTTGAAATAGGTTCATTTGTTTTCAATTCAAAGCTTCAAACAATTAAATTCAAAGTTTTTTTTTTCAGTTTGCCAAAATCCTTTTATTAAACATTTTTGGGAGAGCAGTTAGAGGGGATTAAAGGTGCCATATGCATACTTGTACTTCTTATTACCTTTAAATGGCTTCAGGTGTGCAAAACTGTTAGCTTAGTAGATATCTGAGAATTATAATAAACTCTTGGACTAAAGATCATCACTGCAGCTACTAGAAAGCCCCATCCTCTTACATTCTAACTACATGTGATGTTAGATTTGAGTGTAATGGATTGGTTAGGGGAAGTTGCAGACACTGATCTAAGGTCAGTTTGGCGTTTTCTCCCGTAATGGCTATGGCTAGGATTGGGGGATGGTAAGCTGATCCTCGATTTGTGCCTCTCGGGGAGCTTTTAGCCAGAATATAGGGATGGCAGTGCTTTGGGTAGCTCATGAATGACAGGACAACCCACATTCAAAGCCACAATGTCCTACAGGCGGGTTGTGTTCAGTAGGACACTAAGTAGCAACAAGTTTTGCAATGGAAAAACACGTGTTTCACTTTGGACACGTTCAATTAGAACCTCCACGTTTCAGAACGATTTCTCCCTATTGAACACTCTCCATGTATCCTGATTGGTTGATAGAGGATGTTACCATTAACATCTGAGCTGTGCTATTCACGATATGTTGTACCTCCACTGTCCATCGCGTGCTGAGCTAACAAATGCTAAATGATAATCAGACTAAGCCATCACTTAAGTTTATTTTTTGCTTTGTTTTGTTGACCGGTCTTGCTTGGTAATTAATCTGGACATACTGTAGCTGTCTTGATTTCAGCAGTAACACTTGCATAGAGTGGGCGTGTACTGTACAGAGGACCTTCATAGCACCTACATAAGTATTACGCCCGGCCCTTTCAAATGTCTGCAGTCAGTTTCAACCATGCTTCCTTCAATCGACAACCAACTCATCACATTTGAAATGTTAAGGCTGGGCAACCTTATTGCAATTTGTCATGTTGAACAAAATGTTATGATTGTCATTGACTGTTGATGTCTGGGATCTAGTGATGTTTATGTTGATGTCTTCAGGTGTCATGTTTAGGTGGTTGACTCCGACGTCAAAGTTAGACGGTAGTTTTCGGGCCCGAAAGAGGTCTAAAGGCGTCCGCATGCTTCAGTTTGCCTGTTGGCTAGCCAAAGTCGGCTAGGCGAACTGAACAAGTGTGCTCGTATACTTCCGTAAAAGACCTTCACTTAAAAAAATTGAAACAAGCGGCAATAGTACTGTTTCTCCATTTTGAGACACCGTAGCCAGTATACACTTTCTCAAAATAATCTGAATTAATCTAAGATTAATCTAAATCCTGAGTTATTATATATTTTTTTACCTTTGTTTAACTAGGCAAGTCAGTCAGTTAATTCTTATTTTCAATGACGGCCTAGGAACAGTGGGTTAACTGCCTTGTTTAGGAGCAGAACAACAGATTTTTACCATGTCAGTTTGGGGATTCGATCTGGCAACCTTCCGGTTACTAGTCCAACACTAACCACTAGGTTACCTGCCACCCCAAATCTATCAATTTTTACATTTTTGCAGAGGAGATCTTAGATATAAAATTGTGCGACTAAGATGTTTGGTGCAGTATTTCTCAATTAAAAAATGTACATGAAAATGAGTTGTCTCATTGAATGTCAACAGACTTCACTGAAGAATCCTGTTCTTCAGGATGTTGACCAATCACTGACGAACAGGTGTAGACTTCAGCTACCAACCTCTGCTTTTCTCGAGAAAATATTGTGTGCCTGGAAAAACCCTTACCGATGTCCAAAACGAACAAAAACATCACAAAATATCATCATAATATATGCACAAACTCTTCCGAACTGTTTCGGCTGGGAAGCATGCGGACGCCTTTACACAAGATTAGTCTACGTTCCAAGACTACTTTTTGAGTTCTATAAACATCTGACAAAGTTAGATTTTTGGAGTGAACCATTGCTTTAAGTGTTCTGTTTTAGGACACAATGCTGTGTCTGCTCTTTGGTCGTGGTTTTAAAAGTGATTTTGTGCACAGCACCAACACAGGCTGTGTTGAGGCCTATGCATGGATAGACTGCGTTTTTGTTTTGTAGTGTTTCAGAAGGTGCAGGTTTTGTTAATTTTTTTTAAGCCTTTTTTTTCCCTTTTGTTTTTTTTTTTGCAGGGAGATTAGTTGAGATGAGAAGCGGACTTTGGGACATATATGACTTCATGTAACTACATATAATATATCTGCGACATCACAGGCGATTTCTTTTTATATGCCACTCAAGTGCAAGGGTGGTTTTAAAAAAAAAAAAATCTAACTCTTGAAGACATGCTTGGAAAATGTGGCGGTACTATACATCATGTGGGTCTTTTACCATGAGAAATGGTTCTTTATAAAATACCATTAAACGGTCATAGCTATAAAAGAGAAGAGCAGCCCTAAGACTGGGTTTATATGTTTTTTTTCCCCCTGCACTTCAGAATAATGTGTAACAGGGAGATGTTTAAACCAGGGTTGTAGTCAATTCTATTTTGATTCATTCTGTAAGGGAACTTTCAATTCAAGAATTGAAAAAAATTCCTCATTCAAAATTAATGCCACTTTTTTTCCATTCTTGAATTGGAATTTCAGTTCATCCCATAAATTTAATTTAGAGTTGATTCCCAACCCTGGTTGGCACATCCAGACGGATTAATGCTCGTGGTTTTATTTCACTCTCAGCTGAACGTGTGCAGTAGTTCCGTTAAAAAGGAAGGGGAAATAGTAGTGTCTAAACAGTTGACTTATTGGATCCAGGCCAACTTCATGGCATTCCAAAATCCCATATCTTAGCCCTAGCTATCATCCTGTCGCTTTAAAACACCAATGTTGTTTTTTGTTGTTGTCTTTTCAAAGGCCTCCTTTGCGATTTTCTTTCTCAGAATGTCACTTGTTTTACAAGCAAATTTTGTACAGAAGCTAAGAGTATTTTGACGTTTTCTTTAATATAATCAACAGTGAGTGGATTGTACCATGATGACACGATTTATTATGAAGTCTATGACAGTGGAATGGTATTTTATAACCCTTTTGTTTTTAAAAAGAGAAGCTTTTTACACTGCATTCAAGTGTTTGCTATTTTTTTTTGTTCCTACCTAAAGTACTAATTCTATCTTTGCTATGTCTAAAAAGCCCTTGAAGGTTTTGTACTCTTTGGAAACTTTTATAATTCAGATTTATTTGTAGCTATGTACGCAAAAATGAACAAAAACAATAAATCTCAACATTAACAAGGACGTGTCATAACACCCTGGACCATGTAAATACCTGTTTGCAGATTTTTTTTTTGTTCCATGTTGTCTTTGCCCTCACCCTTATGTTCTCTCTCTCATATGGTTGCTGAGACTCTCTCTGCAACCTACGCATTTGACTGTTGTAATATCACTCAGATCTTTGAAACGTCTAGAATAAAATCTATTTTGATAATAGCCAAGTGGTTTTTCTGTTGACTTGCTTTGTTCCTCATGACACCTAGAGGGCCTTCTGTTGTATTGCATTCTCCCTCAATGTACAGTTAGTGGCAATCCGCAGTAGAAACTAAGTGGCCTCCCCACCCCGGTTCTGTAAAAAGATGAGGGGTGAGGCTGGAGAAATGTTATCTCAAATCGTAGACCAAGCTATGGATACAAGGATTGACCATCTATGGTATCAACATTTTAGTTTAAACCATGTTTTGAGGTGGTTTGACATTTAAAAAAATTATTTACAAGCTTATATTTTGGGTTCTGATGGGGTACGACAGTCAAACTAAAGTCATGAGTCGTAAATTACATTTTAAAATAATGAATGGGTAAATATCAATTTATAAGTAAAAAAAATAATTGATCATGTTTACAATGTTTATTGTAGCAACTGCTGGTTGCTCATTTAATGGTATCCGTATCCCCTTTAGCCATAGGGGCTGGTTGTGTATAGTACTCTACCCTTGGACATGGTACATGGCACAATGTCTTGAGCACTTTCGGGTCTTGTGATGTTTGCATGTTCTAAATCCAGGATACAAATTAAGGAAACATGCAGACCAGAAGACAGCATAGCCTACATTTTTTAAAAGGCCAGTGACTGCCATCTAGTGGTCAAACGTTTTATGAAATTGGGAAGTTAAAGGTGCTACACAATTTCTCCCCTATGTGGAAGCTAGGTGAATTCCAACAGCACTAGGCTACATTCAATTCTCCCTCCCAGAATACCATTTCAGTAACATGGCAGACTCCCACTTGAGCCTTTTACTTTCTGTTTTGGTCTTCCAGCTTCAAACAGCTGTAAAAACTATTTTTGTTATTGAATATATATTTCACAGATGGTAAAATTATATCCTACACTATTCATTGCTTGTTTTCTCACTTAAACAGAAATTGAGCGAACAGTGTAGAATTTTAGCAACCAGGAAAATTACAGCGGTTTCTACATTGGCTGCTTGCCCCGGTTTCCATTAAATAACACAGCCACAAAGTCAAACCGTTTTCGCATTTTTCTGGTCCAGCGGGATAAATTAATTAGCGAATGTCACAGCCAATTACAAAACTGACGAGTAGACTTTAAAGAGGCAATCTGCGATTGCGACATTTGTGGACATTTAATGAGCGACTGCCTTTCAAAAGCAACAAATCCCATCGAAAATGGCCTATGTGGCATCGATTTGAGTCAGAAACAGTTATTCCGAGTGTCAAAATTGACTACAAACTGTAAACAGGATCATTTTGGTCATGAAGTCAGCCTTGTCTAAAACGGAGTTTGGAACATCACTGCGTCACAATGGGTAAATGGAGGTTGGGTTTTGATTTGACCATGTCCATTTGCCCACTAACATGGGGTGAACAGTTGCGGTGATTTCCCTCTATCCAATAGCATAGACAGTAAGACAGACCTGCCCAGCAGCTCTGACTTTGTTTACATATGACAACACGTTGCACATTTTTAAACTTGAGAAATACTGCACCAAACACCGTAGTTAAATGTCAAATTGAGCAATTAAAACATTATTGGCAAAAATGTCGACATTAATTGCAAAATTCTTGATTTATTTTACATTCATTCTGGCGATTTTGAGGAAGTGAAATAGGTTTTTGCGTCTCATGTGGGACAAATATCATTAACCAAACGTAGAATATCAGGAAACGCACCTCCAAGACTGAAATCACGCAACAGAAAGACACGCAATTGATTATTGAGGAATATAACTTAGACTAAATGCCTCATGAGCTTAGTTCTACTGTCTTACACCATCAGAACCCCAGAAGAAGCTTCCCACTGGTCAATCAACTTTGTTTCCACGCCATTTCATTGAAGTTATGTTGAACCCAAGTGGAATAGACATTGAATTGACATCTGTGCCCAGTGGGTTGTTGTATCCTACTCCACTGTAAACAATGTAAGCAAACATTGTTTAGCTTAAAACATGGTACAAACAATATTTTACGGAGGGTCAGTCATTGCATCCATAGGTCTGTCTATGAATTTGAGTGGTTACATTTCTCCAGTGCCATCCCTCAGCTGTTCACCTAAAAAGGTGTCTGGGTGTCCTCTTTGTTGTTGTTTGAAGTGCTCCTTTCCATTTAAGATCATTGGAAGAAAGGAATGTCTGGTTAAAAAAAATGATCAGAATAACATTTTGAGGTCACGTCATTATTGACCCACATAGGCATACATACACAATCCATTTTAAACAAGTTTGATATTCAAGAGATACCCTTTGGTCTTTGAAAACAGTTGCTTCTGAGTTAATTCACTCCTATTGTTTTGGGGGTGAAATATACCAATGAAAAATAAACTAGGGGGACAAAGTCAGAGAGCATTGGCTTTCTTTATTACAGATAAAGGCTTGTATTGACTGTGACATTGCAAATTCAATTGTAAATTGAAACCTGGGCCCTACTAAAGTGTGAACCTAATATGTCTTCTTTTTTCTGTTCTCAGACTGGTGTCAAGCTTGAGTTTGAGGGCCACGGCTGTGTGGAGAAACATCTATTCTTCAACGGGTCTTTTCTACAGCCCTTGGAGCAGCTCTCTCTGGCGCAGCTTGAAATCAAGTTCCAGTGGGATGTGTTCTGCACACCAAGGTTCCTCCTGGGCCCACAGGCTCTCAGTGTATCCCTGTACAAGGAGCTGCGTGCGACCCTGAGGGGAGCGAGCCACGAGGCCAACCGCAGGCTGGTGCTGCCCCAGTCCCAGTCGGTGCAGCTAGAACCAGAGCCCAGATCCCTCTCGCTGGACCTCACAGCCTTGGCTGAGAACTGGCTTAAAACCCCCTACAGTCAATTTCGAAGACCCCGTGTGAATCGAATTAGCATAACAACACAATCAGTGTTTTTGCATTGGATGCATCTCAATCCACCGCATGTCGCACTTCTGCATCTGCAGTGAAAGGTGAGAGAGCTAGAGCGGTATTCTCACACATTTGTCTGTAGCATACGAACAGTTTAGCCTACAAACTATTATGACCACTCTATGGAACGATGAGACTCTCACAACACGAAGTCGGAAGAGCCGATCTGCCAACTTCTGTCTGTAGTGTCCGAACAGTTTGGACTACACCCTAATAGGACCCCTCTGTAGAAAGGTGAGACTCGTCTGAAGGTCCCCCAGTACCAGTTAAACACTTTCTATGGAAGTCTATATGGAGACAGTTTAGTGCCAAAAATAATGGGTTAAAAACATGTAAAAATATATATATATATCAAATGTTTCCTGATCTTTCTTAAATGTCTCCGATATAGGACAGACACTTCAGAACAAACTTCCTTTAGATAGAACATGGAACAAAAACTATCTGTTGTTCCATGTATTGAATCTGTTATTCAATGTGTTAATTAAACCAGGGAGGATCTACTGGCTGGAGCTACAGCCTCAACCCGCCCACACCCTGGTCAGGGACACCATCATGGCCCACCACCTCAGAAACACTCTCCCGATCGGGCCAACAGTAACCTTCCCAGAGTTCCAGACTTCATTGGTGGCCCATATCCCTGAACCCGCTCTAGTGCTGCTCTCGGCGGAAGTGGAGAGTCGTCTATCAACTCCTGAACAGCTAATCAAATGGCTCCCAGACTATTTGCATTGCATTGCCCCTCTTCTACGCTGCTGCTACTCTCTGTTATTATCTATGCATAGTCACTTTAATAACTCTACCTACATGTACATATTACCTCAATTACCTCGACACCGGTGCCCCCGCACATTGACTCTGTACTGGTACTCCCTGACTCGTTTCTCTGTATATATCAATGATGTCGCTCTTGCTGCTGGTGATTCTCTGATCCACCTCTACGCAGACAACACCATTCGGTATACTTCTTTGGACTTTGGTATACTTCTTTGACCCTTCTTTGGACACTGTGTTAATAAACCTCCAAACGAGCTTCAATGCCATAGAACACTCCTTCCGTGGCCTCCAACTGCTCCTAAACGCAAGTAAAACTAAATGCATGCTCTTCAACCGATTGCTGCCCGCACCTGCCCGCCCGACTAGCATCACTACTCTGGACGGTTCTGACTTAGAATATGTGGACAACTACAAATACATAGGTGTCTGGTTAGACTGTAAACTCTACTTCCAGACTCACATTAAGCATCTCCAATCCAGAATTAAATCTAGAATCGGCTTCCTATTTTGCAACAAAGCCTCCTTCGCTCATGCTGCCAAACATACACTCGTAAAACTGACTATCCTACCGATTCTTGACTTCGGCAATATCATTTACAAAATAGCCTCCAACACTCTACTCAGCAAATTGGATGTAGTCTATCACATCCATTTTGTCACCAAAGCCCCATATACTACCCACCACTGCAACCTGTATGCTCTCGTTGGCTGGCCCTCGTTACAAATTCGTCGCCAAACCCACTGGCTCCAGGTCATCTATAAGTCTTTGCTAGGTAAAGCCCCGCCTTATCTCAGCTCACTGGTCACCATAGCAACATCCACGCACTCCAGCAGGTATATTTCACTGGTCATCCCAAAAGCCAACACCTCCTTTGGCCGCCTTTCCTTCCTGTTCTCTGCTGCCGATGACTGGAACGAATTGCATAAATTACTAAAGCTGGAGACTTATCTCCCTCTCTAACTTTAAGCATCGGCTGTCAGAGCAGCTTACCGATCACTGTACCTGTACACAGCCCATCTGTAAATAGCACACCCAAATACCTCATCCCTATATTATTATTATTAATTTTTTTGCTCTTTTGCACCTCAGTATCTTTACTTGCACATCATCATCTGCACACTCCAGTGTTAATCCTAAATTGTGATTATTTCACCTCTATGGCCTATTTATTGCCTTACCTCCCTAATCTTACCACATTTGCACACACTGCACATAGATATTTCTATTGTTTTATTGACTGTACGTTTGTTTATCCCATGTGTAACTCTGCATTGTTGTTTTTGTCGTACTGCTTTGCTTTATCCTGGCCACAGTTGGAAATGAGAACTGGCCTACCTGGTTAAATAAAGGTGAAATAAAAAATATAGCCCTGCTATTGTTATTTACTGCTGCTCTTTTAATGATTTGTTATTCTTATCTCTTACTTTTTTGTTGTTGGTATTTTCTTAAAACTGCGTTGTTGGTTAAGGGCTTATAAATAAGCATTTCACTGCATTCGGTGCATGTGACAAATACAATTTGATTTGATTTGCCACCTCTACATCGACTTCAAGGACGTGGGCTGGTAGGACTACTGCCACATAGAGTGCCCATTCCCGCTGAGCGAGAGAGCCAGAACGGCACCAACCATGCCATCCTGCAGACACTGGTACACTCCCTGGACCCCTGCGGCACAACCCAGCCCTGCTGAGTACCCATCCGCCTATCACCTGTCTCCATGCTCTACTACAACAACAACGACGATGTAGTCCTATGCCACTACAAGGACGTGGTGGTGGATGAGGAAGGCTGTAGATGAAATACATGAGGAGGTGTGAAAAGAAAGAAAATGCCTTGTTGATTAGTGGAGTGGATTTTAGGAAAAATGTATTTGTCATATGCATTGTTTTTTAAATATATTTTTTTTATCACTCATACAGTGAGGCTCCTGTGGTCAAATGGCTTTGACATCGTCATACAGGTAGATGGTCTCTCTCCTCAGTTTGGCACATCAAATCAAATGTTATTGGTCACATACATACAGTGCCTTGCAAAAGTATTCGGCCCCCTTGAACTTTGCGACCTTTTGCCACATTTCAGGCTTCAAACATAAAGATATAAAACTGTATTTTTTTGTGAAGAATCAACAACAAGTGGGACACAATCATGAAGTGGAACGACATTTATTGGATATTTCAAACTTTTTTAACAAATCAAAAACTGAAAAATTGGACATGCAAAATTATTCAGCCCCTTTACTTTCAGTGCAGCAAACTCTCTCCAGAAGTTCAGTGAGGATCTCTGAATGATCCAATGTTGACCTAAATGACTAATGATGATAAATACAATCCACCTGTGTGTAATCAAGTCTCCGTATAAATGCACCTGCACTGTGATAGTCTCAGAGGTCCGTTAAAAGCGCAGAGAGCATCATGAAGAACAAGGAACACACCAGGCAGGTCCGAGATACTGTTGTGAAGAAGTTTAAAGCCGGATTTGGATACAAAAAGATTTCCCAAGCTTTAAACATCCCAAGGAGCACTGTGCAAGCGATAATATTGAAATGGAAGGAGTATCAGACCACTGCAAATCTACCAAGACCTGGCCGTCCCTCTAAACTTTCAGCTCATACAAGGAGAAGACTGATCAGAGATGCAGCCAAGAGGCCCATGATCACTCTGGATGAACTGCAGAGATCTACAGCTGAGGTGGGAGACTCTGTCCATAGGACAACAATCAGTCGTATATTGTACAAATCTGGCCTTTATGGAAGAGTGGCAAGAAGAAAGCCATTTCTTAAAGATATCCATAAAAAGTGTTGTTTAAAGTTTGCCACAAGCCACCTGGGAGACACACCAAACATGTGGAAGAAGGTGCTCTGGTCAGATGAAACCAAAATTGAACTTTTTGGCAACAATGCAAAACGTTATGTTTGGCGTAAAAGCAACACAGCTCATCACACTGAACACACCATCCCCACTGTCAAACATGGTGGTGGCAGCATCATGGTTTGGGCCTGCTTTTCTTCAGCAGGGACAGGGAAGATGGTTAAAATTGATGGGAAGATGGATGGAGCCAAATACAGGACCATTCTGAAAGAAAACCTGATGGAGTCTGCAAAATACCTGAGACTGGGATGGAGATTTGTCTTCCAACAAGACAATGATCCAAAACATAAAGCAAAATCTACAATGGAATGGTTCAAAAATAAACATATCCAGGTGTTAGAATGGCCAAGTCAAAGTCCAGACCTGAATCCAATCGAGAATCTGTGGAAAGAACTGAAAACTGCTGTTCACAAATGATCTCCATCCAACCTCACTGAGCTCGAGCTGTTTTGCAAGGAGGAATGGGAAAAAATTTCAGTCTCTCGATGTGCAAAACTGATAGAGACATACCCCAAGCGACTTACAGCTGTAATCGCAGCAAAAGGTGGCGCTACAAAGTATTAACTTAAGGGGGCTGAATAATTTTGCACGCCCAATTTTTCAGTTTTTGATTTGTTAAAAAAGTTTGAAATATCCAATAAATGTCGTTCCAATTCATGATTGTGTCCCACTTGTTGTTGATTCTTCACACAAAAATACAGCTTTATATCTTTATGTTTGAAGCCTGAAATGTGGCAAAAGGTCGCAAAGTTCAAGGGGGGCGAATACTTTCGCAAGGCACTGTATATCTAGCAATGTTATTGCGGGTGTAGCGAAATGCTTGTGTTCATAGCTCCTACAGTGCAGTAATATCTGACAATTCACAACAATACACACAAATCTAAAGTAAAAGAATGGAGTTAAGACATATATAAATATCAGGATGAGCAATGTCGGAGTGGCGTTGACTACATTTCAGTAGAATGGAATACAGTATATACATATGAAATGAGTAAAGTGGTATGTAGACATTATTTAAGTGGCTAGTGTTCCATTATTAAAGTGGCCAGTGAATCCATGACTATGTATATATGACAGCAGCCTCTAAGGTGCAGAGTTGAGTAACCGGGTGGTACCTGCTAGTGATGACTATTTAAGTCTGATGTCCTTGAGATAGAAGCTGTTTTTCAGTCTCTCTGTCCCAGCTTTGATGCACCTGTACTGACCTCGCCTTCTAGATGGTAGCAGGGTGAACAGGCAGTGGCTCGGGTGGTTGATGTCCTTGATGATCTTTTTGGCCTTCCAGTGACATCGGGTGCTGTAGGTGTCCTGGAGGGCAGGCAGTGTTCCCCTGGTGATACGTTGGGCAGACCGCACCACTCTCTGGAGAGCTCTGTGGTTGCAGGCAGTGCAGTTGCTGTACCAGCCAGTGATACAGCCCGACAGGATGCTCTCAATTGTGCACATGTGAAAGTTTGTCAGGGCCTTCGAGGCCAAGACACATTTCTTCAGCCTCCTGAGGTTGAAGAGACGTTGTTGCGCCTACTTCAACACACTGTCTGTGTGGGTGGACCATTTCAGATTGTTGATGATGTGTACGCAGAGGAACTTGAAGCTTTTCACCTTCACATGGACACATTTCACCTAACACAGAAATTTCAGATAGAAATTGATATACCTCTCACAGACTGGGATTTATAGTGCCATCCTCTGGCCACTACACATGCCGAAAGCAATCCCTGACCTATTTTTCATTCTGCAGTAAAAAAAAATAAAAAAAATAATAATCAAGAGAATGGCAGTGAGTGTCGAAGATGTTTTAAAACAGCTTTGCTGGTAACATTTGCATCGTATAATCAACTCCAGTGAACTTGTAAGATGTTTCTGCTTGGCTGCCATGATCGGAGAAAATCTCAACAATGAGGCTATTCTCATTGCTGCCATTGTTATCACACAACCTCAGACCTGTTGTATACCTTTCAAAGAATGTCTAGGTGGGGGAAGCTTTCAAACCAGACCTGGGCTGTTGTCAGATCTCATCATTATGAATTATATTATTATCTGAAATTGCCTTGGTTGCAGGAAAGAAGCAGAACAGAGTCCCTGGCTTTCAGTTATTGTTTTATGGCGAAAGGGGAAGGAGATACCGAGTTGCACAACTGAATGCATTTAACCGAAAACGTGTCTTCCGCATTTAACCCTGAGAGGTGCAGGGAGCTGCCTTAATCAACATCCACATTATCGGCGCCCAGGGAGCAGTTGTTGTTGGGGGTTAATTGCCTTGCTCACCGACAGAACGGCTGACCAGGGACCAATGCCCTTAGCCGCTAGGCTTCCTGCCACCCATGCTATAAGCAGCATTCATCCTGTTTGGCTTCTTTCCAATGTTGTCAAAAGGCAGTGTCTTTGAGTCCTTCTACATTGTTGTTGTTTGACTGCGGTGCTGTCAAAAGGGTCTACACTGTAGTGAGTTACATACACTAACAACATTCTTATTCAGAACAATGGTGTTGGAGGTTTTACATGTTTAGCTCTGCAGGCAGTTCAATGTAGAAACCACAGTGTCCTAAAATGTAAAACACTGCTGCATGCAAAAACAGGAAATGCTATGTGGTTTTCTAAATTATGTAGAAGTATCTACCTCATCCCCATACTGTATCTATTTATGTATCTTGCTCCTTTGCACCCCAGTATCTCTACTTGCTCATTCATATATATATTTTATAATATATATATAAAAATATATACACATTTATATATATATATATATATATATATATATATATATATATATACACACATATATATATATATTCTGCACATCTACCATTCCAGTGTTTAATTGCTGTATTGTAATTACTTCGCCACCATGGCCTATTTATTGCCTTAACTCCCTTATTCTACCTCATTTGCACATACTGTATATATACTTTTTCTACTGTATTATTGACTGTTTGTTTGTTTATTCCATGTGTAACTCTGTGTTGTTGTATGTGTCGAAATGCTTTGCTTTATCTTGGCCAGGTCGCAGGTGCAAATGAGAACTTGTTCTCAACTAGCCTACCTGGTTAAATAAAGGTGAAATAAAATTGTAAAAAATCAACAGTGTAGGCTATACACTGTTGTTTCTATGCTGCATTAACAGCTACTATTGTCTCAAAAAGATTTCTAGATATTGCGTACTAACAGCTCCTTGAGGTGAACAATCAGGTGGACTCAAGCAATAGCATAAATAGTAAACAAACTGTTACTCTTCGATGGTGTACAAAGGGCCTTACTCTACCTTGAGATGTATGTACTTATGGTCACTCTTTCTCTAGGCAAAGAGTAGCTACATTGTAGCAAACATTTTAGCTACAGAAAAAAAATGTTTTTGTCAATGATTTCACCATTAAGCTCATCGCCTTCTTTATTCTATATGAGTAAATCAGCAAACAAATGTGTGTCAAGAAATACATTTTTTTTAATATACATTGATTCCATACTTCATTAATATGTGTACATATTATAAAATAAAACCATTCAAATAAAGCACATCACTTGTAGAATCATCATAGATTTGAAGAGGCAGCAGCGTTCATATACAGTGCTTTCAGAAAGTATTCAGACCCCTTGACTTTTTCCACATTTTGTTACGTTACAGCCTTACTCTAAAATTGATTAACTGTTTTTTTCCTCATCAATCTACACACAATACCCCAAAATGACAAAGCAAAAACAGGTTAAGACATTAAGACATTTTTGCAAATGTATTAAAAATAAAAAAACTGAAATATCATATTTACATACAGTACCAGTCAAAGGTTTGGACACACCTACTCATTTAAGGGTTTTCTTTATTTTTTTTTTTGAAGACATCAAATCCATGAAATAACACATATGGAATTATGTAGTAACCAAAAAAGGCTTAAACAAATCAAAATACATTTTATATTTGAGATTCTTCAAAGTAGCCACCCTGAAACAGGTTTTTATCAAGGATCTCTATGTACTTTGTTCCGTTCATCTTTTGTGCTAGTCTCCCAGTCCCTGCCTCTGAAATACATACGGTGACCTCACCCAGTATAACCAGCGTGTCCAGAGATGCAACCTCTCTTATCATCACTCAGTGCCTGGGCTTACCTCCACTGTACCCGCACCCCACCATACCCGTCTGCACATTATGCCCTGAATCAATTCTATCACGCCCAGACATCTGCTCCTTTTATTCTCTGTCCACCACGCACTAGACAACCAGTTTTTCTAGCCTTTAGCCGTACCCTCATCCTTCTCCTCCTCTGTTCCTCAGGTGATGTGGAGGCTAACCCAGGCCCTGCGTGTCCCCAGGCACTCTCATTTGTTGACTTCTGTAATCACAAAAGCCTTAGTTTCATGCATGTTAACGTCAGAAGCCTCCTCCCTAAGTTTGTTTTACTCACTGCTTTAGCACACTCCGCCAACCCTGATGTCCTTGCCGTGTCTGAATCCTGGCTTAGGAAGGCCACCAAAAATTTTGAGATTTCCATACCCAACTGCAACCTTTTCCATCAAGACAGAACTGCCAAAGGGGGAGGAGTTGCAATCTACTGCAGAGATAGCCTGCAAAGTTCTGTCATACTTTCTAAGTCTATGTCCAAACAGTTCGAGCTTCTAATTATTATTTTTTATCTCTCCAGAAATAAGTCTCTCACTGTTGCCGCCTGTTTAGCGACCCCCCTCAGCTCCCAGCTGTGCCCTGGACACCATATGTGAACTGCTTGCCCCCCATCTATCTTCAGAGTTCGTTCTGTTAGGTGACCAAAACTGGGATATGCTTAACACCCCAGCAGTCCTACAATCTAAGCTAGATGCCCTCAATCTCACACACATTTTCAAGGAAACCACCAGGTACAACCCTAAATCCGTAAACATGGGCACCCTCATAGATATTATCCTGACCAACTTGCCCTCCAAATACACCTCTGCTGTTTTCATTCAGAATCTCAGCGATCACTGCCTCATTGCCTGCATCCGCTGTGGGTCCACAGTCAAACGACCACCCCTCATCACTGTCAAACGCTCCCTAAAACACTTCTGCGAGCAGGCCTTCCTAATCAACCTGACCCAGATATGCCCAGATTGCCTGGTCGTTCGTTAAAAGTAATTTCCTCACCATCTTAAATAAGCATGCCCCTTTAAAAAAAATGTAGATCTAAGAACAGATATAGCCCTTGGTTCACTCCAGACCTGACTGCCCTTGACCAGCACAAAAACATCCTGTGGCGGACTGCAATAGCATCGAATAGTACCCGCGATAATGCAACTGTTCAGGGATGTCAGGAACCAATACACAGTCAGTCAGGAAAGCAAAGGCTAGCTTTTTCAAACAGAAATTTGCATCCTGTAGCTCTAACTCCAAAAAGTTTTGGGACACTGTAAAGTCAATGGAGAACAAGAGCACATACTCCCAGCTGCCCACTGCACTGAGGCTAGGCGATACGGTCACCACCGATAAATCCATGATAATCGAAAATATCAATAAGCATTTCTCTACGGCTGGCCATGCTTTCCTCTTGGCTACCCCAACCCCGCCCAACAGCTCCGCACCCCTTGCAGCTACTTGCACGAGCCCCCCCAGCTTCTCCTTCACCCAAATCGCAGATGTCCTAAAAGAACTGGAAAACCTGGACCCGTACAAATCAGCTGGGCTAGACAATCTGGAACCTCTCTTTCTAAAATGATCTCCCGCCATTGTTGCAACCCCTATTACCAGTCTGTTCAACCTCTCTTTCGTTTCATCCGAGATCCCTAAAGATTGGAAAGTCGCAGTCATCCTCTTCAAAGGGGATGACACTCCCAAACTGTTGCAGACCTATATCCATCCTGCCCTGCCTTTCTAAAGTCTTTGAAAGCCAAACAGATGGCTTTAATAGATCACTGACCATTTCGAATCTCACCATACCTTCTCCGCTGTACGTACCGGTTTCCGAGCTGGTCACGGGTGCATCTCAGCCACGCTCAAGGTACTAAATTATATCATAACCTGGCCAAGGCTTTCAACTCTGTCAATCACCGTATTCTTATCGGCAGACTCAATAGTCTTGGTTTCTCAAATGACTGACTCGCCTGGTTCACCAACTACTTCGCAGACAGAGTTCAGTGTGTAAAATCCTTTTGTCAGGACCTCTGGCAGTCTCTATGGGGGTTTGAAAATAAAAGAGCCGCACACTCTAGGAGCTCAGATGCAAAAATGTTATTACCAACGTTTCGACAGCCAAGCTGTCGTCATTAGGGTATCAGGGTATATACCCTGGTATATACCCTGATGAAGACAGCTTGGCAGTCGAAACGTTGGTAGTTAAATTTTGCATCTGAGCTCCTAGAGTGTGCGGCTCTCTTTTATTTTCACGTTTTCTACTCCGCTAGCCAGCACCTCGCCTAAATAGGTGTGTGTTTCTTTTTCTTCTAGATTATTCTTCTAGTCTCTCTATGGGGGTACCACAGGGTTCAATTCTCGGGCCGACTCTTTTCTCTGTATATATCAACAATGTCGCTCTTGCTGCGGGTGATTCCCTGATCCACCTCTACGCAGACGACACCATTCTGTATCCATCTGGCCCTTCTTTGGACACTGTGTTAACTAACCTCCAAACGAGCTTCAATGCCATACAACACCCCAGCTGCTCTTAAATGCTAGCAAAACCAAATGCATGATTTTCAACCGTTCGCTGCCCGAACCTGCCCGCCCGACTAGCATCACTACTCTGGATGGTTCTGACTTAGAATATGTGGACAACTACAAAAACCTAGGTGTCTGGCTAGACTCTAAACTCTCCTTCCAGACTCATATCAAACATCTCCAATCCAAAATCAAATCTAGAATCGGCTTTCTATTTTGCAACAAAGCATCCTTCACTCACGCCGCCAAACTTACCCTAGTAACACTGACTATCCTACCGATCCTCGACTTCCGCGATGTCATCTACAAAATAGCTTCCAATACTCTACTCAGCAAACTAGATGCAGTTTATCACAGTGTCATCCGTTTTGTTACCAAAGCGCCTTATACCACCCACTACTGCAACCTGTATGCTCTAGTCGGCTGGCCCTCGCTTATATTCGTCGCCAGACCCACTGGTTCCAGGTCATCCATAAGTCTATGCTAGGTAAAGCTCCACCTCATCTCAGCTCACTGGTCACGATAACAACACCTACCCGTAGCATGCGCTCCAGCAGGTCATTCCCCAAACCAACACCTCCTTTGGCTGCCTTTCCTTCCAGTTCTCTGCTGCCAGTGACTGGAACGAATTGCAAAAATCATTGAAGCTGGAGACTTACTAACTTTAAACATCAGCTATCTGAGCAGCTAACCGATCGCTGCAGCTGTACATAGTCCATCTGTAAATAGCACACCCAATCTACCTACCTCATCCCCATATTGTTTTTATTTACTTTGCTGCGCTTTTGCACACCAGTATCACTACTTACACACCATCATCTACTCATCTATCACTCCAGTGTTAATCTGCTAAATTGTAATTACTTTGCTACCATGGCCTATTTATTGCCTTACCACCTCATGCCATTTGCACACACTTTATATAGACTTTATTTTTGTCCTATTGTGTTATTGACTGTATGCTTGTTTATTCCATGTGTAACTCTGTGTTGTTGTTTCTGTGGCACTGCTTTGCTTTATCCTAGCTAGGTCACCGTTGTAAATGAGAACTTGTTCTCAACTAGCTTACCTGGTTAAATAAAGGTGAAATATATATATGTATACATTTTTTAAACATCTCCACAGCATGATGCTACCACCACCATGCTTCACTGTAGGAATGGTGCCAGGTTTCCTCCAGGCGTGACGCTTGGCATTCAGGCCAAAGAGTTCAATCTTGTTTTCAGCAGACCAGAGAATCTTGTTTCTCATCGTCTTATTCCTTTAGGTGCCTTTTGGCAATCTCCAAGCGGGCCATCATGTGCCTTTTACTGAGGAATGGCTTCTGTCTGGCCACTCTACCATAAAGGCCTGATTGGTGGAGTGCTGCAGAGAAGGTTGTTCTTCTGGAAGATTCTCCCATCTCCACAGAGGAACTCTGGAGCTCTGTCCAGAGTGTCTGCCATTGTGTCTTGGTCACCTCTCTGACCAAGGCTGTTCTCCCCCGATTGCTTACATACAGTGTGAATAAAACGGCCCTAAAATGGACTCTTGAGGAACACCTTTTGTAATCTCAGGGAATTGTCAGTTGAGACAGTCAACAACTATACATTGAGATGTCCATAAAGTAAGCCAGACAGCTTGCATCAAGTTATTTTCCCTACAGAATAACCAGCTCTCTGTCTGTCTCAATTGTTCCAAACACAGGGTAA
This sequence comes from Oncorhynchus mykiss, assembly GCF_057628025.1. Taxonomy (NCBI): domain Eukaryota; kingdom Metazoa; phylum Chordata; class Actinopteri; order Salmoniformes; family Salmonidae; genus Oncorhynchus; species Oncorhynchus mykiss. Next base: position 52,771,264 of record NC_143029.1, read on the forward strand.
ATCTTTCCAAAGTTATCAAAATTGACATTAAAAGTGTAAATGTGGCATCGTTCCTCTGCATCATAGAAGGATACCTGTCCCTCCTCTATGTCTAGAAACACCCCTAACCTAGAGGGTGGAGACTGGTTCAGTTTAATGACTGGTGCACTTAGAGCCATGAGCTCCCCAAGCTGCAGACGCAAGTTCCAGTAACCAGCTTTTGTGTTCAGATTTGCAAAGCCATTCCTCGGTGCTGACTCTCTAACCACACCTATCCTCCACTCTGCCTTGCCCCAGACTCTCACCTCCCAGTAATGTCTCCCAGATGTAAAGCCCTCCTTTGCAAGGACACACCACCAGCCATCATACGTGTGGGATCCAGGGCTGTATCCATCCCGGGGATCAAAAACATCCTCAATGATGGTGGCCATTTTCACTCTTTTCCTGTCAGCGGACAGTAAGAGATTTGGGTTGGCTGTTTTTTCATCCAGAGTGATCTCAACTGCAAAGATATTGAAATAATGAAGCTGTTAATCATACCAGAACAATGAAACAAGTCTTTCGGTTTTATCTCATTTGAATAATATTTGCGTTGGCAATAAACCATACCAACCTGATGCTTTCAAAATCAAGTTCCAAACTGCAATGAAACAGACAACATTTAGGACCACGTTAGCAACGAAGAACTACAAAACATTTACATTTTTTGTTGTTGTTTTAAGCAGAAGTGAACAGTGGGATTTGACGTACTTGAGTCAGGAACGCGATTCAGAGTCACTAAGGGAAAAACATTAAGAAAACCAAAACATATTAGATAAATGAACTGATTAATACAATCTGTGTTGACTTATTTCATAACCTAATAAAAAGCATGAGCTGGAGCACACCAAGAGAATATTATTTTGTGTGGAGGTGCTGACTAACAGCGAATAAACTGTAAGCTATAAAAAATAAATAAAGAGAGTCACACGCTCTCTATATATAAACTCCCAGTAATTTATTGGGTAAAACACCCTGAAGGTGGCACAGCGATACCGAAACGTTTGCGTTTTACCCAATAAATTACTGGAAGTTATATATAAATGTAGAGTGAATTTATTTGCAAATTATGGTGGAAAATAAGTATTTGGTCACCTACAAACAAGCAAGATTTCTGGCTCTCACAGACCTGTAACTTCTTCTTTAAGAGGCTCCTCTGTCCTCCACTCGTTACCTGTATTAATGGCACCTGTTTGAACTTGTTATCAGTATAAAAGACACCTGTCCACAACCTCAAACAGTCACACTCCAAACTCCACTATGGCCAAGACCAAAGAGCTGTCAAAGGACAACAGAAACAAAATTGTAGACCTGCACCAGGCTGGGAAGACTGAATCTGCAATAGATAAGCAGCTTGGTTTGAAGAAATCAACTGTGGGAGCAATTATTAGGAAATGGAAGACATATAAGACCACTGATAATCTCCCTCGATCTGGGGCTCCACGCAAGATCTCAACCCGTGGGGTCAAAATGATCACAAGGACGGTGAGCAAAAATCCCAGAACCACACGGGGGGACCTAGTGAATGACCTGCAGAGAGCTGGGACCAAAGTAACAAAGCCTACCATCAGTAACACACTACACCGCCAGGGACTCAAATCCTGCAGTGCCAGACGTGTCCCCCTGCTTAAGCAAGTACATGTCCAGGCCCGTCTGAAGTTTGCTAGAGAGCATTTGGATGATCCAGAAGAAGATTGGGAGAATGTCATATGGTCAGATGAAACCAAAATATAACTTTTTGGTAAAAACTCAACTCGTCGTGTTTGGAGGACAAAGAATGCTGAGTTACATCCAAAGAACACCATACCTACTGTGAAGCATGGGGGTGGAAACATCATGCTTTGGGGCTGTTTTTCTGCAAAGGGACCAGGACGACTGATCCGTGTAAAGGAAAGAATGAATGGGGCCATGTATCGTGAGAATTTGAGTGAAAACCTCCTTTCATCAGCAAGGGCATTGAAGATGAAATGTGGCTGGGTCTTTCAGCATGACAATGATCCCAAACACACCGCCCGGGCAACGAAGGAGTGGCTTCATAAGAAGCATTTCAAGGTCCTGGAGTGGCCTAGCCAGTCTCCAGATCTCAACCCCATATAAAATCTTTGGAGGGAGTTGAAAGTCCGTGTTGCCCAGCAACAGCCCCAAAACATCACTGCCCTAGAGGAGATTTGCATGGAGGAATGGGCCAAAATACCAGCAACAGTGTGTGAAAACCTTGTGAAGACTTACAGAAAACGTTTGACCTCTGTCATTGCCAACAAAGGGTATATAACAAAGTACTGAGATAAACTTTGGTTATTGACCAAATACTTATTTTCCACCATGATTTGCAAATAAATTCATAAAAAATCCTACAATGTGATTTTCTGGATTTTTTTTCTCATTTTGTCTGTCATAGTTGAAGTGTACCTATGATGAAAATGACATGCCTCTCTCATCTTTTTAAGTGGGAGAACTTGCACAATTGGTGGCTGACTAAATACTTTTTTGCCCCACTGTATGTATATATTTATATATACATATACAGTGCCTTGCGAAAGTACTCGGCCCCCTTGAACTTTGCGACCTTTTGCCACATTTCAGGCTTCAAACATAAAGATATAAAACTGTATTTTTTTGTGAAGAATCAACAACAAGTGGGACACAATCATGAAGTGGAACGACATTTATTGGCTATTTCAAACTTTTTTAACAAATCAAAAACTGAAAAATTGGGCGTGCAAAATTATTCAGCCCCCTAAAGTTAATACTTTGTAGCGCCACCTTTTGCTGCGATTACAGCTGTAAGTCGCTTGGGGTATGTCTCTATCAGTTTTGCACATCGAGAGACTGACATTTTTTCCCATTCCTCCTTGCAAAACAGCTCGAGCTCAGTGAGGTTGGATGGAGAGCATTTGTGAACAGCAGTTTTCAGTTCTTTCCACAGATTCTCGATTGGATTCAGGTCTGGACTTTGACTTGGCCATTCTAACACCTGCATATGTTTATTTTTGAACCATTCCATTGTAGATGTTGCTTTATGTTTTGGATCATTGTCTTGTTGGAAGACAAATCTCCGTCCCAGTCTCAGGTCTTTTGCAGACTCCATCAGGTTTTCTTCCAGAATGGTCCTGTATTTGGCTCCATCCATCTTCCCATCAATTTTAACCATCTTCCCTGTCCCTGCTGAAGAAAAGCAGGCCCAAACCATGATGCTGCCACCACTATGTTTGACAGTGGGGATGGTGTGTTTAGCTGTGTTGCTTTTACGCCAAACATAACGTTTTGCATTGTTGCCAAAAAGTTCAATTTTGGTTTCATCTGACCAGAGCACCTTCTTCCACATGTTTGGTGTGTCTCCCAGGTGGCTTGTGGCACACTTTAAACAACACTTTTTATGGATATCTTTAAGAAATGGCTTTCTTCTTGCCACTCTTCCATAAAGGCCAGATTTGTGCAATATACGACTGATTGTTGTCCTATGGACAGAGTCTCCCACCTCAGCTGTAGATCTCTGCAGTTCATCCAGAGTGATCATGGGCCTCTTGGCTGCATCTCTGATCAGTCTTCTCCTTGTATGAGCTGAAAGTTTAGAGGGACGGCCAGGTCTTGGTAGATTTGCAGTGGTCTGATACTCCTTCCATTTCAATATTATCGCTTGCACAGTGCTCCTTGGGATGTTTAAAGCTTTTTTTTTGTATCCAAATCCGGCTTTAAACTTCTTCACAACAGTATCTCGGACCTGCCTGGTGTGTTCCTTGTTCTTCATGATGCTCTCTGCGCTTTTAACGGACCTCTGAGACTATCACAGTGCAGGTGCATTTATACGGAGACTTGATTACACACAGGTGGATTGTATTTATCATCATTAGTCATTTAGGTCAACATTGGATCATTCAGAGATCCTCACTGAACTTCTGGAGAGAGTTTGCTGCACTTAAAGTAACGGGGCTGAATAATTTTGCACGCCCAATTTTTCAGTTTTTGATTTGTTAAAAAAGTTTGAAATATCCAATAAATGTCGTTCCACTTCATGATTGTGTCCCACTTGTTGTTGATTCTTCACAAAAAAATACAGTTTTATATCTTTATGTTTGAAGCCTGAAATGTGGCAAAAGGTCACAAAGTTCAAGGGGGCCGAATTCTTTTGCAAGGCACTGTACATATATATGAGTGTGCAACTATTTATTTTCGTAGCAGAACACTCACCTCTGCTTCGGGACCTTTGTCTATTTCTGAGCCAATGCTTTACAATGGAACCCTGTGAAAACAACAGCTATGTTATATTACCGCTCAGCCGAATGTCACTTAAAGAGACATTCAATAAGTGTCTGTTTATGGCTGACCTCCTGCTGTTCCTGTAGTATGCTCCAGATGAGGAAGTCCATGACAGGGAGCATGTTGGGAAGCTTCCCCCTCTTCCACTGTCTTTCCAGATCCTGCAGTACTGAACACACATCCTCACCCAGACACACGGAGTCCTGCAGAGACGCAGAGACACAGGGTGATATCGTAGGGTAATCTCCTTGTGTTATGTATCATTGTAATGTTACAGATTATTTTTTGTGGGTTTTTATTTTAGTTTTAGTTTGAAGGTCTTCCTCTCACCTGTTCCGTATCCTTGAGTCTCCAGGCCCACTCAGAAAGGGCTTTCGTGGCTTCCCTCAGTTTCTGTTCCTTGTCTGGTTTCTGTTGATCTGGAGGGTTGTCACTCCTCCTGTGTCTTGTGATTTCCCCTGCTGGTGTCTGGTAAACAGCAAAACATGTGGTGACAATCCTCTGTTTGCATTTCTTACCAGTAAATCATACAGTAAGCTCCAAAAGTATTGGGACAGTGACAATGTTGTTGTTGTTTTGGCTCTGTACTCCAGCACTTTGGATTTTAAATTATATAATGACTATGGGAGGTTAAAGTGCAGATTGTCAGCTTTAATTTGAGGGTAATTTCATCCATAACAGGTGAACCGTTTAGATATTTTTGTACATAGACCAAAAGTATTGGGACAAATTCACTTATATGTGTATTAAAGTAGTCGAAAGTTTAGTATTTGGTCCCATATTCCTAGCACGCAATGATTACATCAAGCTTGTAACTCTACACATTTGTTGGATGCATTTGCTGTTTGTTTTGGTTGTGTTTCAGATTATTTTGTGCCCAATTAAATTAATGGTAAATAATGTATTGTGTCATTTTGGAGTCACTTTTATTGCAATTAAGAATATAATATGTTTCTAAACACATCTTAATTAATGTGGATGCTACCATGATTACAGATAGACCTGAATGAATCGTGAATAATGAGTGAGAAAGTTAGACGCACGAATATCATATCATCCCCCCCCCCCCCAAAAAAAAAAATGCTAACCACCCTGTTATTGTAATGGTGAGAGGTTAGCATGTCTTGGGAATATGATATTTGTACATCTGTAACTTTCTAAATGATCATTATTCACTATTCATTCAGGACCATATGTAATCATGGTAGTCATTGTATCATTTAAAATCCAAAGTGCTGGAGTACAGAGCCAAAACAATAACAAATGCTTCACTGTCCCAATACTTCTTGACGTATGTTACGTCATGTTACGTGACAGCAACATGCTGTCAACACTGTATGTTACTTCATCCAGAGCAACTGGCTGTCAATACTGTATGTTACTTCATCCAGAGCAACTAGCTGTCAACAATGTATGATACAGCATCCAAAACACTGTATGTTACTTCATCCAGAGCAACTGGCTGTCAACACTACGTTACTTCATCCAGAGCATCTGGCTGTCAACACTGTATGTTACTTCATCCAGAGCAACTGGCTGCTAACACTGTATGTTACTTCGTCCAGAGCAACTGGCTGCTAACACTGTATGTTAATTCATCCAGAGCAACTGGTAGTCAACACTATGTTACTTCATCCAGAGCAACTGGCAGTCAATACTATGTTACTTCATCCAGAGCAACTGGTAGTCAACACTACGTTACTTCATCCAGAGCATCTGGCTGTCAACACTGTATGTTACTTCATCCAGAGCAACTGGCTGCTAACACTGTATGTTACTTCATCCAGAGCAACTGGCTGCTAACACTGCATGTTACTTCATCCAGAGCAACTGTTAGTCAACACTATGTTACTTCATCCAGAGCAACTGGCAGTCAATACTATGTTACTTCATCCAGAGCAACTGGCTGTCAACACTGTATGTTATTTCATCCAGAGCAACTGGCTGTCAACACTGTATGTTACTTCATCCAGAGCAACTGGCTGTCAACACTATGTTACAGCATCCAGAGCAACTGGCTGTCAACACTGTATGTTACTTCATCCAGAGCAACTGGCTGTCAACACTGTATGTTACTTCATCCAGAGCAACTGGCTGTCAACACTGTATGTTACTTTATCCAGAGCAACTGGCTGTCAACACTGTATGTTACTTCATCCAGAGCAACTGGCTGTCAACACTGTATGTTACTTCATCCAGAGCAACTGGCTGTCAACACTGTATGTTACTTCATCCAGAGCAACTGGCTGTCAACACTGTATGTTACTTTATCCAGAGCAACTGGCAGTCAACACTATGTTACTTCATCCAGAGCATCTGGCTGTCAACACTGTATGTTACTTCATCCAGAGCAACTGGCTGCTAACACTGTATGTTACTTCATCCAGAGCAACTGGCTGCTAACACTGCATGTTACTTCATCCAGAGCAACTGGTAGTCAACACTATGTTACTTCATCCAGAGCAACTGGCAGTCAATACCCCCCCCCCCCCCCCCCCCCAAAAAAAAATGCTAACCACCCTGTTATTGTAATGGTGAGAGGTTAGCATGTCTTGGGAATATGATATTTGTACATCTGTAACTTTCTAAATGATCATTATTCACTATTCATTCAGGACCATATGTAATCATGGTAGTCATTGTATCATTTAAAATCCAAAGTGCTGGAGTACAGAGCCAAAACAATAACAAATGCTTCACTGTCCCAATACTTCTTGACGTATGTTACGTCATGTTACGTGACAGCAACATGCTGTCAACACTGTATGTTACTTCATCCAGAGCAACTGGCTGTCAATACTGTATGTTACTTCATCCAGAGCAACTAGCTGTCAACAATGTATGATACAGCATCCAAAACACTGTATGTTACTTCATCCAGAGCAACTGGCTGTCAACACTACGTTACTTCATCCAGAGCATCTGGCTGTCAACACTGTATGTTACTTCATCCAGAGCAACTGGCTGCTAACACTGTATGTTACTTCGTCCAGAGCAACTGGCTGCTAACACTGTATGTTAATTCATCCAGAGCAACTGGTAGTCAACACTATGTTACTTCATCCAGAGCAACTGGCAGTCAATACTATGTTACTTCATCCAGAGCAACTGGTAGTCAACACTACGTTACTTCATCCAGAGCATCTGGCTGTCAACACTGTATGTTACTTCATCCAGAGCAACTGGCTGCTAACACTGTATGTTACTTTATCCAGAGCAACTGGCTGCTAACACTGCATGTTACTTCATCCAGAGCAACTGGTAGTCAACACTATGTTACTTCATCCAGAGCAACTGGCAGTCAATACTATGTTACTTCATCCAGAGCAACTGGCTGTCAACACTGTATGTTATTTCATCCAGAGCAACTGGCTGTCAACACTGTATGTTACTTCATCCAGAGCAACTGGCTGTCAACACTATGTTACAGCATCCAGAGCAACTGGCTGTCAACACTGTATGTTACTTCATCCAGAGCAACTGGCTGTCAACACTGTATGTTACTTCATCCAGAGCAACTGGCTGTCAACACTGTATGTTACTTCATCCAGAGCAACTGGCTGTCAACACTATGTTACTTCATCCAGAGCAACTGGCAGTCAACACTATGTTTCTTCATCCAGAGCAACTGGCAGTCAACACTATGTTACTTCATCCAGAGCAACTGGCTGTCAACACTGTATGTTACTTCATCCAGAGCAACTGGCTGTCAACACTGTATGTTACTTCATCCAGAGCAACAGGCTGTCAACACTGTATGTTACTTCATCCAGAGCAACATGCTCTCAACACTGTATGTTACTTCATCCAGAGCAACTGGCTGTCAACACTGTATGTTACTTCATCCAGAGCAACTGGCTGTCAACACTATGTTACAGCATCCAGAGCAACTGGCTGTCAACACTGTATGTTACTTCATCCAGAGCAACTGGCTGCTAACACTGTATGTTACTTCATCCAGAGCAACTGGCTGCTAACACTGTATGCTACTTCATCCAGAGCAACTGGTAGTCAACACTATGTTACTTCATCCAGAGCAACTGGCAGTCAATACTATGTTACTTTATCCAGAGCAACTGCCTGTCAACACTGTATGTTACTTCATCCAGAGCAACTGGCTGTCAACACTGTATGTTACTTCATCCAGAGCAACTGGCTGTCAACACTGTATGTTACTCTATCCAGAGCAACTGGCTGTCAACACTGTATGTTACTTCATCCAGAGCAACTGGCTGCTAACACTGTATGTTACTTCATCCAGAGCAACTGGCTGCTAACACTGTATGTTACTTCATCCAGAGCAACTGGTAGTCAACACTATGTTACTTCATCCAGAGCAACTGGCAGTCAATACTATGTTACTTCATCCAGAGCAACTGGCTGTCAACACTGTATATTACTTCATCCAGAGCAACTGGCTGTCAACACTGTATGTTACTTCATCCAGAGCAACTGGCTGTCAACACTATGTTACAGCATCCAGAGCAACTGGCTGTCAACACTGCATGTTACTTTATCCAGAGCAACTGGCTGTCAACACTGTATGTTACTTCATCCAGAGCAACTGGCAGTCAACACTATGTTTCTTAATCCAGAGCAACTGGCAGTCAACACTATGTTACTTCATCTAGAGCAACTGGCTGTCAACACTGTATGTTACAGCATCCAGAGCAACTGGCTGTCAACACTGTATGTTACAGCATCCAGAGCAACTGGCTGTCAACACTGTATGTTACTTCATCCAGAGCAACTGGCTGTCAACACTGTATGTTACTTCATCCAGAGCAACTGGCTGTCAAAACTATGTTGCTTCATCCAGAGCAAATGGCTGTCAAAACTGTATGTTACAGCATCCAGAGCAACTGGCTGTCAACACTGTATGTTACTTCATCCAGAGCAACTGGCTGTCAACACTGTATGTTACTTCATCCAGAGTAACTAGCTGTCAACACTGTATGTTACATCCAGAGTAACTGGCTGTCAACACTGTATGTTACAGCATGCAGAGCAACTGGCTGTCACCACTATGTTACTTCATCCAGAGCAACTGGCTGTCAACACTGTACGTTACTTCATCCAGAGCTACTGGCTGTCAACACTGTATGTTACTTCATCCAGAGCAACATGCTGTCAACACTGTATGTTGCTTCATCCAGATTAACTGGCTGTCAACACTGTATGTTACTTCATTCAGAGCAACTGGCTGTCAACACTATGTTACTTCATCCAGAGCAACTGGCAGTCAACACTATGTTACTTCATCCAGAGCAACTGGCTGTCAACACTGTACGTTACTTCATCCAGAGCAAATAGCTGTCAACACTGTATGTTACTTCATCCAGAGCAACTAGCTGTCAACACTGTATGTTACAGCATCCAAAACACTGTATGTTACTTCATCCAGAGCAACTGGCTGTCAACACCGTATGTTACTTCATCCAGAGCAACTGGCTGTCAACACTGTATGTTACTTTATCCAGAGCAACTGGCTGTCAACACTATATTACTTAATCCGTAGCAACTGGCAGTCAACACTATGTTTCTTCATCCAGAGCAACTGGCAGTCAACACTATGTTACTTCATCCAGAGTAACTGGCTGTCAACACTGTATGTTACAGCATCCAGAGCAACTGGCTGTCAACACTATGTTACAGCATCCAGAGCAACAGGCTGTCAACACCGTATGTTACTTCATCCAGAGCAACAGGCTGTCAACACTGTATGTGACTTCATCCAGAGCAACTGGCTGTCAACACTGTATGTTACTTCATTCAGAGCAACTGGCTGTCAACACTATGTTACTTCATCCAGAGCTACTGGCTGTCAACACTGTACGTTACTTCATCCAGAGCAACTGGCTGTCAACACTGTACGTTACTTCATCCAGAGCTACTGGCTGTCAACACTGTATGTTACTTCATTCAGAGCAACTGGCTGTCAACACTATGTTACTTCATCCAGAGCAACACTGGCAGTCAACACTATGTTACTTCATCCAGAGCTACTGGCTGTCAACACTGTACGTTACTTCATCCAGAGCAACTGGCTGTCAACAATGTACGTTACTTCATCCAGAACTACTGGCTGTCAACACTGTATGTTACTTCATCCAGAGCAACTGGCTGTCAACACTGTATGTTACTTCATCCAGAGCAACTGGCTGTCAACACTATATGTTACTTTATCCAGAGCAACTGGCTGTCAACACTGTATGTTACTTCATCCAGAGCAACTGGTAGTCAACACTATGTTACTTCAACCAGAGCAACTGGCAGTCAATACTATGTTACTTTATCAAGAGCAACTGGCTGTCAACACTGTATGTTACTTCATCCAGAGCAACTGGCAGTCAACACTATGTTACTTCATCCAGAGTAACTGGCTGTCAACACTGTATGTTACAGCATCCAGAGCAACTGGCAGTCAACACTATGTTACAGCATCCAGAGCAACTGGCTGTCAACACTGTATGTTACTTCATCCAGAGCACAGGCTGTCAACACTGTATGTTACTTCATCCAGAGCAACATGCTGTCAACACTGTATGTTACTTCATCCAGAGCAACTGGCTGTCAACACTGTATGTTACTTCATTCAGAGCAACTGGCTGTGAACACTATGTTACTTCATCCAGAGCAACTGGCAGGCAACACTATGTTACTTCATCCAGAGCTACTGGCTGTCAACACTGTACGTTACTTCATCCAGAGCAACTGGCTATCAACACTGTACGTTACTTCATGCAGCGCAACTGTTTGTCAACACTTTATGTTACTTCATCCAGAGCAACTGGCTGTCAACACTGTATGTTACTTCATCCAGAGCAACTGGCTGTCAACACTGTATGTTACTTCAACCAGAGCAACTGGCAGTCAACACTATGTTACTTCATCCAGAGTAACTGTCTGTCAACACTGTATGTTACTTCATCCAGAGCAACATGCTGTCAACACTGTATGTTACTTCATCCAGAGCAACTGGCTGTCAATACTGTATGTTACTTCATCCAGAGCAACTGGCATTCAACACTATGTTACTTCATCCAGAGCTACTGGCTGTCAACACTGTAAGTTACTTCATCCAGAGCAACTGGCTGTCAACACTATACGTTACTTCATCCAGAGCTACTGGCTGTCAACACTGTATGTTACTTCATCCAGAGCAACATGCTGTCAACACTGTATGTTACTTCATCCAGATTAACTGGCTGTCAACACTGTATGTTACTTCATTCAGAGCAACTGGCTGTCAACAATATGTTTCTTCATCCAGAGCAACTGGCAGTCAACACTATGTTACTTCATCCAGAGTAACTGGCTGTCAACACTGTATGTTACAGCATCCAGAGCAACTGGCTGTCAACACTATGTTACAGCATCCAGAGCAACTGGCTGTCAACACTGTATGTTACTTAATCCAGAGCAACAGGCTGTCAACACTGTATGTTACTTCATCCAGAGCAACTGGCTGTCAACACTGTATGTTACTTCATCCAGAGCAACTGGCATTCAACACTATGTTACTTCATCCAGAGCTACTGGCTGTCAACACTGTAAGTTACTTCATCCAGAGCAACTGGCTGTCAACACTATACGTTACTTCATCCAGAGCTACTGGCTGTCAACACTGTATGTTACTTCATCCAGAGCAACATGCTGTCAACACTGTATGTTACTTCATCCAGATTAACTGGCTGTCAACACTGTATGTTACTTCATTCAGAGCAACTGGCTGTCAACAATATGTTTCTTCATCCAGAGCAACTGGCAGTCAACACTATGTTACTTCATCCAGAGTAACTGGCTGTCAACACTGTATGTTACAGCATCCAGAGCAACTGGCTGTCAACACTATGTTACAGCATCCAGAGCAACTGGCTGTCAACACTGTATGTTACTTAATCCAGAGCAACAGGCTGTCAACACTGTATGTTACTTCATCCAGAGCAACTGGCTGTCAACACTGTATGTTACTTCATTCAGAGCAACTGGCTGTCAACACTATGTTACTTCATCCAGAGCAACTGGCAGTCAACACTGTACGTTACTTCATCCAGAGCAACTGGCTGTCAACACTGTACGTTACTTCATCCAGAGCTACTGGCTGTCAACACTGTATGTTACTTCATCCAGAGCAACTGGCTGTCAACACTGTATGTTACTTTATCCAGAGCACTGGCTGTCAACACTGTATGTTACTTCATCCAGAGCAACTGGTAGTCAACACTATGTTACTTCAACCAGAGCAACTGGCAGTCAACACTGTATGTTACTTCATCCAGAGCAACTGGCTGTCAACACTGTATGTTACTTCATCCAGAGCAACTGGCTGTCAACACTGTATGTTACTTCATCCAGAGCAACTGGCTGTCAACACTGTATGTTACTTTATCCAGAGCAACTGGCAGTCAACACTATGTTACTTCATCCAGAGTAACTGGCTGTCAACACTGTATGTTACAGCATCCAGAGCAACTGGCAGTCAACACTATGTTACAGCATCCAGAGCAACTGGCTGTCAACACTGTATGTTACTAAATCCAGAGCACAGGCTGTCAACACTGTATGTTACATCCAGAGTAACTGGCTGTCAACACTGTATGTTACAGCATGCAGAGCAACTGGCTGTCACCACTATGTTACTTCATCCAGAGCAACTGGCTGTCAACACTGTACGTTACTTCATCCAGAGTAACTGGCAGTCAACACTGTATGTTACTTCATCCAGAGCAACATGCTGTCAACACTGTATGTTGCTTCATCCAGATTAACTGGCTGTCAACACTGTATGTTACTTCATTCAGAGCAACTGGCTGTCAACACTATGTTACTTCATCCAGAGCAACTGGCAGTCAACACTATGTTACTTCATCCAGAGCTACTGGCTGTCAACACTGTACGTTACTTCATCCAGAGCAAATGGCTGTCAACACTGTATGTTACTTCATCCAGAGCAAATAGCTGTCAACACTGTATGTTACAACATCCAAAACACTGTATGTTACTTCATCCAGAGCAACTGGCTGTCAACACCGTATGTTACTTCATCCAGAGCAACTGGCTGTCAACACTGTATGTTACTTTATCCAGAGCAACTGGCTGTCAACACTATATTACTTAATCCGTAGCAACTGGCAGTCAACACTATGTTTCTTCATCCAGAGCAACTGGCAGTCAACACTATGTTACTTCATCCAGAGTAACTGGCTGTCAACACTGTATGTTACAGCATCCAGAGCAACTGGCTGTCAACACTATGTTACAGCATCCAGAGCAACAGGCTGTCAACACCGTATGTTACTTCATCCAGAGCAACAGGCTGTCAACACTGTATGTGACTTCATCCAGAGCAACTGGCTGTCAACACTGTATGTTACTTCATTCAGAGCAACTGGCTGTCAACACTATGTTACTTCATCCAGAGCAACTGGCAGTCAACACTATGTTACTTCATCCAGAGCTACTGGCTGTCAACACTGTACGTTACTTCATCCAGAGCAACTGGCTGTCAACACTGTACGTTACTTCATCCAGAGCTACTGGCTGTCAACACTGTATGTTACTTCATTCAGAGCAACTGGCTGTCAACACTATGTTACTTCATCCAGAGCAACTGGCAGTCAACACTATGTTACTTCATCCAGAGCTACTGGCTGTCAACACTGTACGTTACTTCATCCAGAGCAACTGGCTGTCAACACTGTACGTTACTTCATCCAGAGCTACTGGCTGTCAACACTGTATGTTACTTCATCCAGAGCAACTGGCTGTCAACACTGTATGTTACTTCATCCAGAGCAACTGGCTGTCAACACTATATGTTACTTTATCCAGAGCAACTGGCTGTCAACACTGTATGTTACTTCATCCAGAGCAACTGGTAGTCAACACTATGTTACTTCAACCAGAGCAACTGGCAGTCAATACTATGTTACTTTATCAAGAGCAACTGGCTGTCAACACTGTATGTTACTTCATCCAGAGCAACTGGCTGTCAACACTGTATGTTACAGCATCCAGAGCAACTGGCAGTCAACAGTATGTTACAGCATCCAGAGCAACTGGCTGTCAACACTGTATGTTACTTAATCCAGAGCACAGGCTGTCAACACTGTATGTTACTTCATCCAGAGCAACATGCTGTCAACACTGTATGTTACTTCATCCAGAGCAACTGGCTGTCAACACTGTATGTTACTTCATCCAGAGCTACTGGCTGTCAACACTGTACGTTACTTCATCCAGAGCAACTGGCTGTCAACACTGTACGTTACTTCATGCAGCGCAACTGTTTGTCAACACTTTATGTTACTTCATCCAGAGCAACTGGCTGTCAACACTGTATGTTACTTCATCCAGAGCAACTGGCTGTCAACACTGTATGTTACTTTATCCAGAGCAACTGGCTGTCAACAATATGTTACTTCATCCAGAGCAACTGGCAGTCAACACTATGTTACTTCATCCAGAGTAACTGGCTGTCAACACTGTATGTTACTTCATCCAGAGCAACATGCTGTCAACACTGTATGTTACTTCATCCAGAGCAACTGGCTGTCAATACTATATGTTACTTCATCCAGAGCAACTGGCATTCAACACTATGTTACTTCATCCAGAGCTACTGGCTGTCAACACTGTAAGTTACTTCATCCAGAGCAACTGGCTGTCAACACTATACGTTGCTTCATCCAGAGCTACTGGCTGTCAACACTGTATGTTACTTCATCCAGAGCAACATGCTGTCAACACTGTATGTTACTTCATCCAGATTAACTGGCTGTCAACACTGTATGTTACTTCATTCAGAGCAACTGGCTGTCAACAATATGTTTCTTCATCCAGAGCAACTGGCAGTCAACACTATGTTACTTCATCCAGAGTAACTGGCTGTCAACACTGTATGTTACAGCATCCAGAGCAACTGGCTGTCAACACTATGTTACAGCATCCAGAGCAACTGGCTGTCAACACTGTATGTTACTTAATCCAGAGCTACTGGCTGTCAACACTGTACGTTACTTCATCCAGAGCAACTGGCTGTCAACACTGTATGTTACTTCATTCAGAGCAACTGGCTGTCAACACTATGTTACTTCATCCAGAGCAACTGGCAGTCAACACTGTACGTTACTTCATCCAGAGCAACTGGCTGTCAACACTGTACGTTACTTCATCCAGAGCTACTGGCTGTCAACACTGTATGTTACTTCATCCAGAGCAACTGGCTGTCAACACTGTATGTTACTTTATCCAGAGCACTGGCTGTCAACACTGTATGTTACTTCATCCAGAGCAACTGGTAGTCAACACTATGTTACTTCAACCAGAGCAACTGGCAGTCAATACTATGTTACTTTATCCAGAGCAACTGGCTGTCAACACTGTATGTTACTTCATCCAGAGCAACTGGCTGTCAACACTGTATGTTACTTCATCCACAGCAACATGCTGTCAACACTGTATGTTACTTCATCCAGAGCAACTGGCTGTCAACACTGTATGTTACTTCATCCAGAGCAACTGGCTGTCAACACTGTATGTTACTTTATCCAGAGCAACTGGCAGTCAACACTATGTTACTTCATCCAGAGTAACTGGCTGTCAACACTGTATGTTACAGCATCCAGAGCAACTGGCAGTCAACACTATGTTACAGCATCCAGAGCAACTGGCTGTCAACACTGTATGTTACTTAATCCAGAGCACAGGCTGTCAACACTGTATGTTACATCCAGAGTAACTGGCTGTCAACACTGTATGTTACAGCATGCAGAGCAACTGGCTGTCACCACTATGTTACTTCATCCAGAGCTACTGGCTGTCAACACTGTATGTTACTTCATCCAGAGCAACTGGCTGTCAACACTGTATGTTACTTTATCCAGAGCACTGGCTGTCAACACTGTATGTTACTTCATCCAGAGCAACTGGTAGTCAACACTATGTTACTTCAACCAGAGCAACTGGCAGTCAATACTATGTTACTTTATCCAGAGCAACTGGCTGTCAACACTGTATGTTACTTCATCCAGAGCAACTGGCTGTCAACACTGTATGTTACTTCATCCACAGCAACATGCTGTCAACACTGTATGTTACTTCATCCAGAGCAACTGGCTGTCAACACTGTATGTTACTTCATCCAGAGCAACTGGCTGTCAACACTGTATGTTACTTTATCCAGAGCAACTGGCAGTCAACACTATGTTACTTCATCCAGAGTAACTGGCTGTCAACACTGTATGTTACAGCATCCAGAGCAACTGGCAGTCAACACTATGTTACAGCATCCAGAGCAACTGGCTGTCAACACTGTATGTTACTTAATCCAGAGCACAGGCTGTCAACACTGTATGTTACATCCAGAGTAACTGGCTGTCAACACTGTATGTTACAGCATGCAGAGCAACTGGCTGTCACCACTATGTTACTTCATCCAGAGCAACTGGCTGTCAACACTGTATGTTACTTTATCCAGAGCAACTGGCTGTCAACAATATGTTACAGCATCCAGAGCAACTGGCAGTCAACACTATGTTACTTCATCCAGAGTAACTGGCTGTCAACACTGTATGTTACTTCATCCAGAGCAACATGCTGTCAACACCGTATGTTACTTCATCCAGAGCAACTGGCTGTCAATACTGTATGTTACTTCATCCAGAGCAACTGGCATTCAACACTATGTTACTTCATCCAGAGCTACTGGCTGTCAACACTGTAAGTTACTTCATCCAGAGCAACTGGCTGTCAACACTATACGTTACTTCATCCAGAGCTACTGGCTGTCAACACTGTATGTTACTTCATCCAGAGCAACATGCTGTCAACACTGTATGTTACTTCATCCAGATTAACTGGCTGTCAACACTGTATGTTACTTCATTCAGAGCAACTGGCTGTCAACAATATGTTTCTTCATCCAGAGCAACTGGCAGTCAACACTATGTTACTTCATCCAGAGTAACTGGCTGTCAACACTGTATGTTACAGCATCCAGAGCAACTGGCTGTCAACACTATGTTACAGCATCCAGAGCAACTGGCTGTCAACACTGTATGTTACTTAATCCAGAGCAACAGGCTGTCAACACTGTATGTTACTTCATCCAGAGCAACTGGCTGTCAACACTGTATGTTACTTCATTCAGAGCAACTGGCTGTCAACACTATGTTACTTCATCCAGAGCAACTGGCAGTCAACACTGTATGTTACTTCATCCAGAGCAACTGGCTGTCAACACTGTACGTTACTTCATCCAGAGCTACTGGCTGTCAACACTGTATGTTACTTCATCCAGAGCAACTGGCTGTAAACACTGTATGTTACTTTATCCAGAGCACTGGCTGTCAACACTGTATGTTACTTCATCCAGAGCAACTGGTAGTCAACACTATGTTACTTCAACCAGAGCAACTGGCAGTCAATACTATGTTACTTTATCCAGAGCAACTGGCTGTCAACACTGTATGTTACTTCATCCAGAGCAACTGGCTGTCAACACTGTATGTTACTTCATCCAGAGCAACTGGCTGTCAACACTGTATGTTACTTCATCCAGAGCAACTGGCTGTCAACACTGTATGTTACTTCATCCAGAGCAACTGGCTGTCAACACTGTATGTTACTTTATCCAGAGCAACTGGCAGTCAACACTATGTTACTTCATCCAGAGTAACTGGCTGTCAACACTGTATGTTACAGCATCCAGAGCAACTGGCAGTCAACACTATGTTACAGCATCCAGAGCAACTGGCTGTCAACACTGTATGTTACTTAATCCAGAGCACAGGCTGTCAACACTGTATGTTACATCCAGAGTAACTGGCTGTCAACACTGTATGTTACAGCATGCAGAGCAACTGGCTGTCGCCACTATGTTACTTCATCCAGAGCAACTGGCTGTCAACACTGTACGTTACTTCATCCAGAGCTACTGGCTGTCAACACTGTATGTTACTTCATCCAGAGCAACATGCTGTCAACACTGTATGTTGCTTCATCCAGATTAACTGGCTGTCAACACTGTATGTTACTTCATTCAGAGCAACTGGCTGTCAACACTATGTTACTTCATCCAGAGCAACTGGCAGTCAACACTATGTTACTTCATCCAGAGCAACTGGCTGTCAACACTGTACGTTACTTCATCCAGAGCAAATGGCTGTCAACACTGTATGTTACTTCATCCAGAGCAACTGGCTGTCAACACCGTATGTTACTTCATCCAGAGCAACTGGCTGTCAACACTATGTTACTTCATCCAGAGCAACTGGCAGTCAACACTATGTTTCTTCATCCAGAGCAACTGGCAGTCAACACTATGTTACTTCATCCAGAGTAACTGGCTGTCAACACTGTATGTTACAGCATCCACAGCAACTGGCTGTCAACACTATGTTACAGCATCCAGAGCAACAGGCTGTCAACACCGTATGTTACTTCATCCAGAGCAACAGGCTGTCAACACTGTATGTAACTTCATCCAGAGCTCCTGGCTGTCAACACTGTACGTTACTTCATCCAGAGCAACTGGCTGTCAACACTGTACGTTACTTCATCCAGAGCTACTGGCTGTCAACACTGTATGTTACTTCATTCAGAGCAACTGGCTGTCAACACTATGT
This sequence comes from Oncorhynchus mykiss, assembly GCF_057628025.1. Classification (NCBI taxonomy): domain Eukaryota; kingdom Metazoa; phylum Chordata; class Actinopteri; order Salmoniformes; family Salmonidae; genus Oncorhynchus; species Oncorhynchus mykiss. The sequence continues at coordinate 52,790,169 of NC_143029.1, forward strand.
TACTTCATCCAGAGCAACTGGCAGTCAACACTATGTTACTTCATCCAGAGTTACTGGCTGTCAACACTGTACGTTACTTCATCCAGAGCAACTGGCTGTCAACACTGTACGTTACTTCATTCAGAGCTACTGGCTGTCAACACTGTATGTTACTTCATCCAGAGCAACTGGCTGTCAACACTGTATGTTACTTCATCCAGAGCAACTGGCTGTCAACACTATATGTTACTTTATCCAGAGCAACTGGCTGTCAACACTGTATGTTACTTCATCCAGAGCAACTGGCAGTCAACACTATGTTACTTCATCCAGAGTAACTGGCTGTCAACACTGTATGTTACAGCATCCAGAGCAACTGGCAGTCAACACTATGTTACAGCATCCAGAGCAACTGGCTGTCAACACTGTATGTTACTTAATCCAGAGCACAGGCTGTCAACACTGTATGTTACTTCATCCAGAGCAACTGGCAGTCAACACTATGTTACTTCATCCAGAGTAACTGGCTGTCAACACTGTATGTTACAGCATCCAGAGCAACTGGCAGTCAACACTATGTTACAATATCCAGAGCAACTGGCTGTCAACACTGTATGTTACTTCATCCAGAGCAACTGGCAGTCAACACTATGTTACTTCATCCAGAGTAACTGGCTGTCAACACTGTATGTTACAGCATCCAGAGCAACTGGCAGTCAACACTATGTTACAGCATCCAGAGCAACTGGCTGTCAACACTGTATGTTACTTAATCCAGAGCACAGGCTGTCAACACTGTATGTTACTTCATCCAGAGCAACATGCTGTCAACACTGTATGTTACTTCATCCAGAGCAACTGGCTGTCAACACTGTATGTTACTTCATTCAGAGCAACTGGCTGTGAACACTATGTTACTTCATCCAGAGCAACTGGCAGGCAACACTATGTTACTTCATCCAGAGCTACTGGCTGTCAACACTGTACGTTACTTCATCCAGAGCAACTGGCTGTCAACACTGTACGTTACTTCATGCAGCGCAACTGTTTGTCAACACTTTATGTTACTTCATCCAGAGCAACTGGCTGTCAACACTGTATGTTACTTCATCCAGAGCAACTGGCTGTCAACACTGTATGTTACTTTATCCAGAGCAACTGGCTGTCAACAATATGTTACTTCATCCAGAGCAACTGGCAGTCAACACTAAGTTACTTCATCCAGAGTAACTGGCTGTCAACACTGTATGTTACTTCATCCAGAGCAACATGCTGTCAACACTGTATGTTACTTCATCCAGAGCAACTGGCTGTCAATACTGTATGTTACTTCATCCAGAGCAACTGGCATTCAACACTATGTTACTTCATCCAGAGCTACTGGCTGTCAACACTGTAAGTTACTTCATCCAGAGCAACTGGCTGTCAACACTATACGTTACTTCATCCAGAGCTACTGGCTGTCAACACTGTATGTTACTTCATCCAGAGCAACATGCTGTCAACACTGTATGTTACTTCATCCAGATTAACTGGCTGTCAACACTGTATGTTACTTCATTCAGAGCAACTGGCTGTCAACAATATGTTTCTTCATCCAGAGCAACTGGCAGTCAACACTATGTTACTTCATCCAGAGTAACTGGCTGTCAACACTGTATGTTACAGCATCCAGAGCAACTGGCTGTCAACACTATGTTACAGCATCCAGAGCAACTGGCTGTCAACACTGTATGTTACTTAATCCAGAGCAACAGGCTGTCAACACTGTATGTTACTTCATCCAGAGCAACTGGCTGTCAACACTGTATGTTACTTCATCCAGAGCAACATGCTGTCAACACTGTATGTTACTTCATCCAGATTAACTGGCTGTCAACACTGTATGTTACTTCATTCAGAGCAACTGGCTGTCAACAATATGTTTCTTCATCCAGAGCAACTGGCAGTCAACACTATGTTACTTCATCCAGAGTAACTGGCTGTCAACACTGTATGTTACAGCATCCAGAGCAACTGGCTGTCAACACTATGTTACAGCATCCAGAGCAACTGGCTGTCAACACTGTATGTTACTTAATCCAGAGCAACAGGCTGTCAACACTGTATGTTACTTCATCCAGAGCAACTGGCTGTCAACACTGTATGTTACTTCATTCAGAGCAACTGGCTGTCAACACTATGTTACTTCATCCAGAGCAACTGGCAGTCAACACTGTACGTTACTTCATCCAGAGCAACTGGCTGTCAACACTGTACATTACTTCATCCAGAGCTACTGGCTGTCAACACTGTATGTTACTTCATCCAGAGCACTGGCTGTCAACACTGTATGTTACTTTATCCAGAGCACTGGCTGTCAACACTGTATGTTACTTCATCCAGAGCAACTGGTAGTCAACACTATGTTACTTCAACCAGAGCAACTGGCAGTCAATACTATGTTACTTTATCCAGAGCAACTGGCTGTCAACACTGTATGTTACTTCATCCAGAGCAACTGGCTGTCAACACTGTATGTTACTTCATCCAGAGCAACTGGCTGTCAACACTGTATGTTACTTCATCCAGAGCAACTGGCTGTCAACACTGTATGTTACTTCATCCAGAGCAACTGGCTGTCAACACTGTATGTTACTTTATCCAGAGCACTGGCTGTCAACACTGTATGTTACTTCATCCAGAGCAACTGGTAGTCAACACTATGTTACTTCAACCAGAGCAACTGGCAGTCAATACTATGTTACTTTATCCAGAGCAACTGGCTGTCAACACTGTATGTTACTTCATCCAGAGCAACTGGCTGTCAACACTGTATGTTACTTCATCCAGAGCAACTGGCTGTCAACACTGTATGTTACTTCATCCAGAGCAACTGGCTGTCAACACTGTATGTTACTTCATCCAGAGCAACTGGCTGTCAACACTGTATGTTACTTTATCCAGAGCAACTGGCTGTCAACACTATGTTACTTCATCCAGAGCAACTGGCTGTCAACACTGTATGTTACTTTATCCAGAGCAACTGGCTGTCAACACTGTATGTTACTTCATCCAGAGCAACTGGCAGTCAATACTATGTTACTTTATCCAGAGCAACTGGCTGTCAACACTGTATGTTACTTCATCCAGAGCAACTGGCTGTCAACACTGTATGTTACAGCATCCAGAGCAACTGGCTGTCAACACTATGTTACAGCATCCAGAGCAACTGGCTGTCAACACTGTATGTTACTTAATCCAGAGCAACAGGCTGTCAACACTGTATGTTACTTCATCCAGAGCAACTGGCTGTCAACACTGTATGTTACTTCATTCAGAGCAACTGGCATTCAACACTATGTTACTTCATCCAGAGCAACTGGCAGTCAACACTATGTTACTTCATCCAGAGCTACTGGCTGTCAACACTGTACGTTACTTCATCCAGAGCAACTGGCTGTCAACACTGTACGTTACTTCATCCAGAGCTACTGGCTGTCAACACTGTATGTTACTTCATCCAGAGCAACTGGCTGTCAACACTGTATGTTACTTCATCCAGAGCAACTGGCTGTCAACACTATATGTTACTTCATCCAGAGCACTGGCTGTCAACACTGTATGTTACTTCATCCAGAGCAACTGGTAGTCAACACTATGTTATTTCAACCAGAGCAACTGGCAGTCAATACTATGTTACTTTATCCAGAGCAACTGGCTGTCAACACTGTATGTTACTTCATCCAGAGCAACTGGCTGTCAACACTGTATGTTACTTCATCCAGAGCAACTGGCTGTCAACACTGTATGTTACTTCATCCAGAGCAACTGGCTGTCAACACTGTATGTTACTTTATCCAGAGCAACTGGCTGTCAACACTATGTTACTTCATCCAGAGCAACTGGTAGTCAACACTATGTTACTTCATCCAGAGCAACTGGCTGTCAACACTGTAAGTTACTTCATCCAGAGCAACTGGCTGTCAACACTGTATGCACATGACATGTACTTATACTGCTCGTAGTGTTGTGTTTGAACCAGCACCAGGTGAACCTCCAACATATGGGGGCGGTTTCCAGGACAAAGAATAAGCTTAGTCCTGGATCAGCATCCCACATTATTTGTAGTCTAGGACTAAGCTTAATATGAGTCTGTGGTAACTGTCCCATGGTGCATGTGTTATTTACCTGTTGTGTCTGTGATGAGTGTTTCAGCTCCTCAGCCCACTGCAGTATAAAGTCTTGACGCTCCTCTTGACAAGATCCATCCTCATTCACTCTGGTCAGAAGGGAGGTGTTGCTGATCTGTGAGGACTGGTACAGGACCAACTGATTATGACTCATGGCCATGTAAGAGAACATATGATCACATACCTTCTTTTCTCTATACAGACTGACGTACCTGAACTACCTTGCTCAGTTCAGCAGCAAGCTCTCTTATGATACATTTAGACTCATCAAAGGTGAAATCTTCTTTCTCTTTGTCCGTTCCCTATGGAAAGAGGGACAATGAATTGAGTGCTGAAAGGATTCTGCTGCTGTCTACCCCACATTATTGTGATACTGCTGTGGCATGTCTACTTTGTCTACGCAGTGGACATACTATGTATTTCATTCACCTTACCTTCATTTGTGCCAACAACTTAAGTACTTTATGCTTGAGGCTTTTCTTCCTCTGTTGAATAGAACACAGTATGGACATTACAATGACTGTTGCTGGTTTGAGAGTGAAATTCACCAAAAGAATTCCAAAGAACATTTCATTCTACAGACTGCTGGCATTGAAAAGACTGGTTTGATCACACTACATTCCTGTCGAGAACAGATGTCACGGTTGATCATCTGTATCTTGCCTTGCCTATAACCTGTTTACCTTCTTAAGATTGTTTCAGAAAATAATTGTTGGACTGTGGAATGCTGTCCAGATCCTAACGAATATAAAAAAAGAATATTTTGCATAGTGGAGCTCCTTCTCAATATATTAAAGGTTCATTTAAACCAGTGTTGGGGTTCCTGTTTCGTCAGATGAGACATTCATGACTGAAACATTGGTTTAAGTGAACCGTGTTAAGAAAGGTGGAGCATATATTTGTCTGTTTGATCAAAACTGAAACTTCCTTACCCGTTTCTGGTAAGAGTTGTTTGCCAGAAACTACACAGCACATAATGACAGGGTGATAACTTGTCTAAGCATCTAAAGCATATCAAATCTTGACGGCAGCACTACACCCTGTGCTGAGAAGGAATGCACATTGTTCCACTGAGATACGCAGTGCATGCATTGGCAGCAAAAAAATAAGTAACAACCCACTTCGAGGGGAATTTCGACAAAAGAATGATATTCTCTAAACATTTGACTATCTTACCTTGTGTAGTAAGCACATTAATGGTTTGTTGAAAGGTTGTGAAGAACAGGTTCTGTGATTGTTCTCTTTATTGCAAATTCTTCCAATGCTGCCGCAACTGCCACCAACTCTCAGTATCGCTGCAACAATTAATAACAAAGAGCTGTGAGTCAGGTGTAGGGGAAAAAAAAGGTTTTGTGATAACAATATGCAAAAGATGCACTTTGCCCTCTTTGTTGGTCTACTTCTAAATCAAATCAAATGTATTTATATAGCCCTTCTTACATCAGCTGATATCTCAAAATGCTGTACAGAAACCCATCCTAAAAGCCCAAACAGCAAGCAATGCAGGTGTAGAAGCACGGTGGCTAGGAAAAACTCCCTAGAAAGGCCAGAACTTAGGAAGAAACCTAGAGAGGAACCAGGATATGAGGGGTGGCCAGTCCTCTTCTGGCTGTGCCGGGTGGAGATTATAACAGAACATGGCCAAGATGTTCAAATGTTCATAAATGACCAGCATGGTTGAATAATAGCTTAAACAGCTACTATAATAACCATAATAACACTTCAGAAAACGGATATAACAGCTGTTATTGTTTATGTAAATGTAAAAAATGTCAACTTACAATCTGTCTGTGAAGCCATCTTTTTACTATAATAGTGCTTTAAAACCCAGTGAGAGTATAGAATGCAGAATCATTTTCAGGAGTCCTGTTGTTCACCGCCATCCACAGAATTAAGAACCTGTTTTGATTATGGTTTGTTTACAGTCTTCTGTCGTCTTCTCCACCCACTAGCACCACCTGGGTCATTTCAAACAATGTTATTTTTTTAAATGAATAAACAGAAAGTGAAATGGAACACAGTAATGCAGTTGTATTCCAATTACTGTCACTACAGTATAAAACAACCTAAAAATGAGTACAATATCGTACAACTAAAACATGGATTTGTCTCAAAAAGTTAGGTTGCTATGAGAACCCAAATATAAAATGAGAAATCATGCCATCTAGAGGTCAGAATAAACTCATACACAGTGAAGGATAGAAAGTAGACAGGATTAATAATTTAGACCTGTGGGGAGCAGCCCAGTCATTGTCATAAAGGGAAACAGTATCACAATAAATGCAGCGTCGAAGACCACTCGTAATTTTCCAACTAACAAACTCGTTGTAGAAAGATGAGCTCTGAGTTTCCCACTTGGAAAGTATCACAATCAACCAATAGGAAGCTCTACGCAAAAAAATAACACAGATTTTAACTCGCCGATTCTGATGATTACAAGTTGCTTTGAACGCACCAAGAGTACACGATAGTTGTAAAAACAATATGAGGCTAAAATAGTTTCGGGAAAACCAGTTTGTGTACCCTGCATACCATTTCAGTAACATGGCGGAGACTAACACTTGAGCTTTTTCATTTGGATGTTGGTCCACCAGTTCAAACAGCTGTAAAAACGACATTTTTTTGTTATTGAAAATATATTTAAAAGCGATTTATATTGTAAAATGATACCCTACACGATTCGGTACTTGTTTTCTCACAGAAACGGAAATTGAGCGAACAAGTGTAGAATTTTAGCAACCATGGAATGGCAGCGATTTCTACATTGGCCGCTTGCCCCGGTTTCCACTAGATAACACAAGCACGAAGTAAAAACAGCTTTCCCATTTTGCCTGCCCGAAGGGAGAAATCAATAGGCGAATATCACAACAAATCACAACTCTGGCAGGCAAGTAATAATGTGTAACACAAGCAGACTAGTGGAGGTGGAGACCCCGGTTGAAAGTTCCGCCAGCACCTGGTAATCCAAGTGTGTGGACTTCGTCTCTGAGCGGAAAGCAGCTGGGTGACCAGATGCACAAAGGCTGTTTCAGGTGACCAGGTGCATGAAGGCCATTTTGGGTGACCAGGTGCACGAAGGCCGTTTTGGTTGACCAGGTGCACGCGGTTCGTAACAGCGGGGCTATATGCTTTAGTCTCCGAGGAAGGATGCTTAAGTGTGGGTGCCCTGGTGTGCCTGGTGTGCGAGGTTCTGGAGGGGGAGGTGTCCCCGGCTGGAAGTCATGCCCAGAGCGAGGGGTGTAACCCGGGCAGGGACGGAGGCTAAGACGCCTGGTGGTCCATAGTTCCAGGGAGTAAGCTCTACTCTTAGGCCCGGAGTGAGGTCCGTAGTTCCACTGTCCTTAAGGGGGGCAGAGCAGTCAGCCTCTGTGGAGGTTGGCTGCTCTGTCCCCCTTTTTTTTGGCCTACTGGGTGAGGGCTGGCCCCTGAAACCGTTTCCCCATCAAAACCTGGTAACCCGTTCAATCACCAGGTGCACGGTTGGACATAGTCTCTGGAGCGAAAGTTGAACATAGTGTGATTTCTGAGAAGTTTGGACATAGCCTGATTTTTGATGATTTTTGAAGATCCTCCTAAAATGACAAGGGGCGGACCCCATTGACTTGGGCCCGTAGTGGGGTGCTCCCACAGCTGGCCTGGAGGCCTGGATCCACCCATATAGATAAAATAGCATTTCTAAAATATGGGCCTGGTTACCCAAAAATAATACCAGGTGCCCGAAAAACATAGTGCAATGAAGAACGGCCAGGGACCGGTTCTATCCCGTCAGGGGAGGAATCCACCGTGCGCCCAGCGGGAGGCCCTGAACTTCCCATGGCCGAAGCCACTGGTGCTGAGGCGCCGCTCGAGAGGTCTCTTGTCTAGCTGGAGGGTTTAGTAGGAACGGCATCAACTTATTAAAGACAGGGTTTGAGAAATACACGTGTCTCTGGTGCCGGTGCGTAGTGGGCTGACCATCACCACATGCATCGTTGCCTGGGTGTGTCACTCCCCGCACTGGAACACCAATGTAGGGCCACTGGATCTGACGTGTCGGCTGGGTCTCGCACGGACGGGGCGCGGCTGGAGCATATCGAAGAAACGTGGTAAACCGTCTCCGAAAGGGGCTCCCCGATAGAGGCAAATCCACAAATCCACCTGGATGCCATCATCATCATTGGCTCTGGTGGTCTGGGTTCGAGACCTGCTAGAAGACTCACCCTACTTTCACATTCTTTTCAATATATGTTAATGTAATTATTTGGCACCAGTTACAATACAGGTACAGTATATGATCTAATTAAAATGTGTTTCTCATTGAAAGGTGGGAATCGGTAGAATTCTAGATAGCTGAGCATCTCAAAGAGAACTCTATCTACTTTTTGAAATCCACACCACATAGACCATGTAGAGCAAATGTGTCTCTGATAAGGAATCACATCAGTTCTAGTCATTGCATTTCTATCTGGAATGTTCCTCATTTATTGCCAAAAAATGGCCCAGATGGTAGTGTTGCTTCTGATAGAAACATACCCAGAACATGGTTGCCATATTCTCAGAATATGGGATTTTTTACTGTTGCGCGTCTGTACTTTCTCAGATTTGCCATTTAAGCAATGATGATGACAGTTATACCAAAACAATACACAACACAGAGTTCCATCTCCAAGTTTTAATGTGGTAAAACAGACAAATTTCAAATATCCCAATATGTTAAAGGGGCCATCGGCAATTACCTACATCGTTCTTGAACTTTAACATTTTTTAAATTCCTGTTACTTCTGCATTTCACTAGGTGTCAAATGATGAAATTGTGAATTTTTTCAACTTCCTGTTACTTTAGTAATTCAACACATACTGTGTCTATCATTGAATGTTATTTTAGGTTCCATGATGATTACTATTCCAGGTGTTTCCTCCTGCTGATGAAGTGAAAGATAAAGATATGTTCATTGTTCAGAACAAGGATGTGGGTGGCAGAATGGCATAATATGGGCTCCACTGCACTGAGCATTCTGACAGCAAATGTCTCATGTTTCACAACTCTTGCAACTCTTGCAAAAGCACCCTAGTTATGGACCATTCTCTCTGCTACCGCAAGGCAAGCGGTTCCAGGGGGCGCCAGGTCTATGTCCAAAAGGCTTCTTAACAGTTTCTACCCCAAGCCATAAGACTGCTAATCAAATGGTTCCCCGGACTATTTGCATTGTCCCCCCGCCGCCATTTGTACGCTGCTGCTACTCTGTTTATTATCCATGCATAGTCACTTTACCTCTAACTACATGCACATATTACCTCAATTACCTCAACTAACCTGTGGCCCCACACATTGACTCTGTACCGCATCCACTGTATATAGCCTCGCTACTGTTATTTTATTGTTGCTTCTTAATTATTTGTTGTTTTTCTATTTCTCTACTTTATTTTTTATTTTATTTATTTTTTACTTCAGTTTATTTTAGTAAATACTTTCTAAACACTTTTTTTCTTAAAACTGCATGATTGGTTAAGGGCTTGTAAGTAAGTATTTCACTCTAAGGTCTACACACCTGTTGAATTCGGCACCGGTGACAAATCAAATTTGATTTGATTTAATGTGCTACGATTTGAAATGATGGTGTAGTTTAGAATACACTGCTGAAGTACTTGGATGGAAAATTAAAGTAAAAGAATATATGAATGCCATTGAAACACACTGTAAGCTGATGGGTTTTATAGTTCCAATTCAAATAACTTGTATTTCCTTGGAAGGAACTTCATGTGTGGTGACGAATGGTACATACAAGACTCATAACAACATAGAACACAAAACATGTATGCTACAGTAGAAAGGATTCAAAGCATTCTGTGCTAAGCTGATATGTGGAATGTTTTAAAATCGTCATACCATTGATCATTTAGCTATCTGATTTTGAATTTTAGAGCCTCTTTAGGTATAATCAATTTATTTTTCTCTAAATATTTGAATTTGTCCTTTACTACTATAGCCCATAGAAACGCATTGAATAACACATTTATAAATGTCAAAAGAGACCGTCAAAAAATAAGGCTTTGAAGTGTCCTATATCTAGGAGATACAGTGCCTTGCGAAAGTATTCGGCCCCCTTGAACTTTGCGACCTTTTGCCACATTTCAGGCTTCAAACATAAAGATATAAAACTGTATTTTTTTGTGAAGAATCAACAACAAGTGGGACACAATCATGAAGTGGAACGACATTTATTGGATATTTCAAACTTTTTTAACAAATCAAAAACTGATAAATTGGGCGTGCAAAATTATTCAGCCCCTTTACTTTCAGTGCAGCAAACTCTCTCCAGAAGTTCAGTGAGGATCTCTGAATGATCCAATGTTGACCTAAATGACTAATGATGATAAATACAATCCACCTGTGTGTAATCAAGTCTCCGTATAAATGCACCTGCACTGTGATAGTCTCAGAGGTCCGTTAAAAGCGCAGAGAGCATCATGAAGAACAAGGAACACACCAGGCAGGTCCGAGATACTGTTGTGAAGAAGTTTAAAGCCGGATTTGGATACAAAAAGATTTCCCAAGCTTTAAACATCCCAAGGAGCACTGTGCAAGCGATAATATTGAAATGGAAGGAGTATCAGACCACTGCAAATCTACCAAGACCTGGCCGTCCCTCTAAACTTTCAGCTCATACAAGGAGAAGACTGATCAGAGATGCAGCCAAGAGGCCCATGATCACTCTGGATGAACTGCAGAGATCTACAACTGAGGTGGGAGACTCTGTCCATAGGACAACAATCAGTCGTATATTGCACAAATCTGGCCTTTATGGAAGAGTGGCAAGAAGAAAGCCATTTCTTAAAGATATCCATAAAAAGTGTTGTTTAAAGTTTGCCACAAGCCACCTGGGAGACACACCAAACATGTGGAAGAAGGTGCTCTGGTCAGATGAAACCAAAATTGAACTTTTTGGCAACAATGCAAAACGTTATGTTTGGCGTAAAAGCAACACAGCTGAACACACCATCCCCACTGTCAAACATGGTGGTGGCAGCATCATGGTTTGGGCCTGCTTTTCTTCAGCAGGGACAGGGAAGATGGTTAAAATTGATGGGAAGATGGATGGAGCCAAATACAGGACCATTCTGGAAGAAAACCTGATGGAGTCTGCAAAAGACCTGAGACTGGGACGGAGATTTGTCTTCCAACAAGACAATGATCCAAAACATAAAGCAAAATCTACAATGGAATGGTTCAAAAATAAACATATCCAGGTGTTAGAATGGCCAAGTCAAAGTCCAGACCTGAATCCAATCGAGAATCTGTGGAAAGAACTGAAAACTGCTGTTCACAAATGCTCTCCATCCAACCTCACTGAGCTCGAGCTGTTTTGCAAGGAGGAATGGGAAAAAATGTCAGTCTCTCGATGTGCAAAACTGATAGAGACATACCCCAAGCGACTTACAGCTGTAATCGCAGCAAAAGGTGGCGCTACAAAGTATTAACTTAAGGGGGCTGAATAATTTTGCACGCCCAATTTTTCAGTTTTTGATTTGTTAAAAAAGTTTGAAATATCCAATAAATTTCGTTCCACTTCATGATTGTGTCCCACTTGTTGTTGATTCTTCACAAAAAAATACAGTTTTATATCTTTATGTTTGAAGCCTGAAATGTGGCAAAAGGTCGCAAAGTTCAAGGGGGCCGAATACTTTCGCAATGCACTGTATAAGAAAGCTCAGGAAATATTTGAGTTTTTTGGACACATATTTAACCCATTATTTTTGTTGCCACAAAACTACCTACATACTGTACTTCCATTTGTTTATATGGGTTACCTGCAGACGAGTCCTGTGACACTTGTATGGGTCGGAGAACAAAACGGGGAACAACGACATGTTCGTCAGAGTCTCCCCTTTCCATAGATTGGTCCATATTAGCCATTCGCACGCTACAGGCGTTGTTGTGGGGATTTTTTTACAACGTTATTTAAATTGGCATACGGGTTCATCAATAGACTCTTAAGGATTAAAATGACGAAATGATCTACTGATCATCTGAGGTATTGGTGACATTTTATCATGGTATTTCACGAAAAACTGATTGTATATGAATGACTGAGGGTTCAAAGACGTGTTCAACTCCAACGAATGCTCAATCAAAGGGTCTGAACATAAAACGGGGCATGCCAAGCGTTGTCCGTTTTGTATTTAAGAGTTTTGAAAATAGACCACTGACATCTGAAAAATGTGCCAAAGCTTTGTGGGTGTGAAGACATGTACAAACGAAAACATCTTAGTTTTTTTTTGTTTTCATTTCATTTTGAAAATGTGTAGATCTGTAGGAATAAAATCCCATGTGATCCCTTTTTAGATATAATTTTTAAAGCAGCAAAATGTAAAGACTTCGAAGGGGTGTGGAGACTTTCACATGCACTGTAGATAAAGTAACTTTCTCTCTGTGTGTGTTGCTCTCGGAATGGGCATCTAATACTATATTACTTTATTTATTCATGGCAGATTCAAATGAGCTACTGTCATGTCGGAAATATCACGTCAGCTAAAATGTTGTGAAATCCAATTGCACTCTTGTCTCATCACTGCAATTCCCCAATGAGCTCAGGAGAGGCGAAGTTTGAGTCATGCATCCTGCCAAACCTTACTTTTTAACACCCGCTTGCTTAACCAATGCCAGAGGAAACTGTTCAACTGATGACCAAAGTCAGTTGGTCACCCCCCCCCCCCCCTCCCGGCCAAAACTTCCCCCAACCGAGACAGCGCTGAGCGAATTGTGCTGGTTGTGACACAGCCTGGGATCAAACCCGGGTCTGTAGTGACGCCTCAAGCACTGCGATGCAGACCTCTGGCGCCACTCGGGAGGCCCTTATAGGTGAGTTTAAACAGTTTAATGGCTGAGATAGGAGATAACTGAGGATGGATAAACAACATTGTAGTTACTCCACATTACCAACATAAATAACAGTTTGAAAAGAATGAAGCTTGTACAGACAAAAAATCATCATGTTCGCAATAAGGCACTAAAGTAATACTGTTAAAAATGTGGCAAAGAAATGTACTTTTTGTCCTAAATACAAAGTCTTATGTTTGGGGCTAATCAAACACAACACATCACTGACTACCACTTTTCACATTTTCAAGCATGGTGGTGGCTGCATCATATTATGGGTATGCATTTCTTCGTAAAGGCCTAGGGGAAATTACCTAAAACACAAGGCCAAATATACACTGGAGTTACTTACCAAGACGACATTGAATGTTCCTGAGTGGCCCAGTTACAGTTTCGATTAAATCAGCTTGAAAATCTATGACAAGACTTGAAAATGTCTGTCTAGCAATGATTTACAACCAACTTGACAATACCCATAATTTACCCATAATTTTGAGAATAATGGGTAAATATTATAAAATCAGGTTTTGCAAAGCTATTAGACACTTACCCAGAAAGACTCACAGCTGTAATCACTGCCAAAGGAGATTCTAACATGTATAATTTTTCTTCCACTTTGACATTTTGTGTAGATTGTTGACAAAAAAAATGACAATTAAGTACATTGTAGCCCTTTCCTGCAGTCAATGACCAAAAGCAGCCTCTTTGGCCTCATGGGTGGAATGTTACTATTTTTTCATAATTTCATAATTAATTAAGATTATTTGGGATGCAAACTCAAAATGAATACATTCCAACTCTATATCTGACATGGTACAGGTGTCATCTTTTGTTAAGCCCATGTCCATGTGTGTGAGGTGTATACTTTTGTTTCAAAGCAGATTTGTTTAAGACTACCAAGAAACACTCTGGATGACCCTGATTTAGCCCACTGCAGAGACAGGTTATTGATCCCACTTTGTAACACATCAAAATGTGGAAAAAGGCAAGGGGTGTGAATACTTTCTGAAGGCACTGTACAATAGTTGCAGCCTCCTCCATGCTGTGGTGAACCTCATGAGAAACTTCCTGACAAAATGTACTTGTCAGGTCCCTCTCAAATGCCAGCTGGACAAACTGGTTTTTTGTTGATGTAACATGTTGCGTCTGTGTTCACTGAATACGTTCTTCAGGATGGAGAAGGAATTTTTACACCTTGCTGCTTAAGGCTAGGGGGGGAAGTATCCTGAATGACATGCCCAAAATAAACTGCCTCTTACTCAGGCTCGGAAGCTAGGATATGCATATAATTGGTAGAATTGGATAGAAAACACTGAAGTTTCTAAAACTGTTAAAATAATGTCTGTGAGTAAAACAGAACTGATATGGCCGGCAAAAACCTGAGGAAAATCCATCCTGAGTTTTTTTTTGAGGTCACAGGCCATTTCAATGCTAGCCTATGGGATATACAAAACAATAGCTCCCAGATTGCAGTTCCTATGGCTTCCACTAGATGTCAACAGTCTTTAGACAGGGTTTCAGGCTTGTTTCTCAAAAAACGAACAAGTAGTTGTAGTTTATCCAAGGTGTTCTCATCAGGAAAGATAGGCTTTTGGCGCGCGTGAATAAGGGCGCGCTGTTAGTTATTTTCCTTTTCTATTGAACACCTTTCTTTCGTCTGAAATCTTATAGTTTATTTACATATTAAGGTACCTGAGGATTGATTAGAAACATTGTTTGACTTGTTTTGATAAAGTTTATCAGTAGCTTTTTGGATTCCTTTGTATGCATGTTGAAGGAGTGGATTACTGAAATCAATGGCACCAACTAAACTGACTTTTTTGGATATAAAGAAGGACTTTATCGAACAAAACTAACATTCATTGTGTAGCTGGGACCCTTGGGATTGCAAACAGAGGGAGATCTTCAAAGGTAAGTTATTTATTTTATCGCTATTTGTGATTTTTGTGAAGCCGGTGCTGGTTGAAAAAGTATTTTGATGTGGGGGCGCTGTCCTCAGATAATCGCATGGTATGCTTTCGCCGTAAAGCCTTTTTGAAATCTGTCAAAGTGGTTGGATTAACTTCTTTGGGGTAGGGGGCAGTATTTTCACGTCCGGATGAAAAGCATGCCCGTCGTAAAAGCCTTTTTGAAATCGGACACTGTGGCTGGATTTACAACAAGCGTATCTTTAAAATGGTGTAAAATTTTAATTTTAATTATGGGATTTCTGTTGTTATGAATTTTGCGCCCTGCAGTTTCACTGGCTGTTGAAGAGGTGGGACGCTACCTTCTCACCTACCCTAGAGAGGTCAACAAGAAGATAAGCTTTTAAATGATGTAAGACCTGTATGTTCATAAATGTTTAATATTACAATTTTGTCATTTGAAGCTGGAGGCTTCACCGGATGTTGTCGAATTTGATCCCGCTAGTGGGATCCGAGCCCTCATCCAAATCCATGTTTCAGTGCCAACAGCACAGTCGGCACTGCTGACAAAGGCCCGCCGTATCTTTGAGAACCCTGAGTGGACAGTACTTTGGAATTTGGATTTCGCTCGCACGCCCAGGGATCCCACCTTGCCTCCGAGTTGTCCTGGAAGCTCCCAACGGTCTCGCTGCCGAGAATGCGAAGCTTCCCGATCTGTCCCGAGAGCTGCCAAAGACGGAAGGGTCACCGCTTCCTGAGCCTATGCCACTAGGCAGAGCTGGGGTGTTGTCAGCAGAACGACAATACAGGTTTGACACAAAGAGATGTCTGTATTGTGGGACTTGATAATTTCAAGTCCTCTTGTCCTTTAAAGAAACCAGGCTCACCGGTAGGAGCAAGTACTCTGGTGGGCCATATGGACAACGTTCCTGCTTCCCCTGCTCGCACCCCTTTTCATGCCATTCTGCTGTGGGGATACCAGTCCAAATCTCTCCGGGTTCTCATTGACTCTGGGGCCGACGAGAGCTTTTTGGATGCTACCCTGGCATCCGAGCTGAACATCCCCACCCTTTCCATTCCCATGGAGGTTAGAGTGCTGGACGGGCGCTCTATAGGCTGAGTCACACACAACACCACTCCCATCAACCTACGGGTGTTGGGGAACCACAGCAAGGCTGTCCAGTTCGTGGTCATCAGGTCCCCTGTGGTTCCCGTGTAATTGGAATTCTCCTGGCTCCAACAACACAATCCTCTCATTAACTGGTCTACTGGTTCCATCATGGGCTGGAGCACGTTCTGCCATGCCCATTGCTTGAAGTCAGCACAACCTTCCCTGGGACGTCTTCCTAGGGGCTCGGAAGGTGTCCCGGACCTCTCCACCATTCTCGAGGAGTACCAGGACCTCCGGGAGGTGTTCAGCAAGGCCCAAGCCACGTCGCTTCCACCGCACCGATCCTATGTCTGCGGGATTGACCTTCTCCCTAGCACCACGCCACCCAGGGACGTCTCTGTTGGGGCCAGAGACCATGACAATGGGGACTCTCTAGCTGCTGGATTTATTCGTCCCTCTTCCTCTCCACACCTGTGCATTGACTACCGGGGACTCAATGACATTATGGTTAAGAACCGTTACCTACTACCACTCATCTCCTCGGCCTTCGAGCCACTCCAGGGGGCCACTGTGTTTTCCAAGCTGGATTTACGGAATGGCTACCACCTGGTGCGGATACGAGAGGAGGATGAGTGGAAGACCGCCTTCAACACAGCCAGTGGCCACTACGAGTATCTGGTCATGCCCTTTGGCCTCACCAACGCCCCTGCTGTGTTCTAAGCTCTGGTGAATGATGTCCTCCATGACATATTGAACCGGTTCGTCTTCGTCTACATTGATGACATCTTCATCTTCTCCCGCTCCCTTCAAGAACACGTGCTCAACGTCCGGCAGGTCCTTCAATGCCTTCTGGAGAATCAGCTGTTTGTCAAGGCGGAGAAGTGCGAGTTCCATCACTCAAGCCATCCCCTTACATGATCTCTGCTGGGAGTGTCCAGATGGATCCCGGGAAGGTGAGAGCAGTGATGGATTGGCCTCAGCCTACGTCCAGGGTGCAGCTGCAATGTTTCCTGGGGTTCGCCAACTTCTATCGCTGCTTTATCCGGGGTTTCAGCACACTGGCTTCCCCCCTGTCAGCACTCACCTAGCCCAAAGTTCCGTTCACGTGTTCTCCAGCTGCTGACCGGGTGTTCCGGGACCTCTAACATCGCTTCACCACAGCTCCTGGTTCACCCTGACCAATCTCGTTAGTTTGTGGTGGAAGCCAATGCTTCGGATGTTGAGGTGGGGGCTGTCCTGTCCCAGCGTTCTTCCCTTGACCTCAAGCTACATTCCTGCGCCTTCTTCTCCCATCGCCTCAACGCCACGGAAAGGAACTATGATGTGGGGAATCTTGCTGTGAAGATGGCTACCAACCGCCTCAACTCCAGGCAAGCCAAATGGGACCTGCTGTTCACATGGTTCAACTTCTCCCCCTCATACCGGTCGGGATCCAAGAATGTCAAGCCGGATGCACTGTCCTGCTGCTATAGCCCCACGACTTCTACCCGGAACCCAAGACCATCCTTCCCACTTCATGACTGGCGACGGCACTCAGGGAAATAGGGAAGCAGGTCCGTAAGGCTCAGCGTTCCCAGCCGAACCCTAGGGGGGGCTCTGATAACAGGATGTTTGTTCCTGACCTGGGCCCACTCCTCCAGGCTTGCCTGCTACCCGGGCGCCCATCGGACCATGGCCTTTGTGCGTCAGCACTTTTGGTGGCCTACTATGGTTGCACAGAACAAGACTCCTCTGCAAGCTCCGGCTGGTCTCCTCCAACCTCTGCCTGTCCCCCACCGTCCCTGGTCTCACATCTCCCTGGACTTTGTCACGGGTCTTCCCCCGTCCGATGGCAACACCGCCATCCTGACCGTGGTGGATCGGTTTTCCAAAGCCGCCCACTTAATTCCTCTCCCGAAATTACCCTCTGTCAAAGAGACGGCCCAGCTCATGGTGCAGCACGTCTTCCGGATCCATGGACTGCCCGTGGACATGGTCTCCAACTGGGGTCCTCAGTTCTCGTCCCAGTTCTGGAAGGCGTTCTGCACCCTCATTGGGTCTTCAGCCAGCCTGTCCTCTGGATTCCATCCCCAGACCAAAGGCCAGTTGAAGTGAGCTAACCAGGACCTCAGCTACCCTGTGCTGCCTGGTCTCCGCCAACCCTAATACCTGGAGCCAGCAGCTTGTGTGGGTCGAATATGTCCGCAACACCCTCCCTGCTCTGCCACGGGCCTATCTCCCTTTGAGTGTTCCCTGGGGTATCAGCTCCTGCTCTTCCCTGAGCATGAAGAGGAGGTTGGCATACCTTCTGCCCAGATGTTTATCTGTTTAGCTGTTATTTTACATGGAGGAGAGCCCCGTCGGCCCTCCTCAAAACCATGTCCGGGTATTGACGACAAGCGGATCGCCATCCACCCCCTGCTCCCCGGTATCGCCTCGGGCAGAAGGTATAGCTGTCCACCCGGGATCTGCCCCTCCGGGTGGAGTCTCGCAAACTGTCCCCCCGATTTATTGTCCCTTTCCCCATCTCCAAGATCATTAGCCCCTCTGCTGTCCTCCTTCTGTTGCCCCGTACCCTTCGTATTCATCCTACATTCCACGTGTCTAGAATTAAGCCTGTGTCTCACAGCCCTTTGTCTTCTATTTTCAGGCCCACCCTTCCTCCCAGTGTCGTCGATGACAGGTCTATTTAGCCTACTGTAGGCTACACTACTTGTAGTAATGTAAACATTCGTTCAGAACAATTAGCTTGATAAAATGATGCTCTCAAAAATGATCAAAAGCAAGGTGGATAATGAAAATCAAAGTGTCAGGGAATAATGTACAGAGAGAGATGCGTTCATCTTACCATCTTTTCAAAGGCAGTGTCTGATTTGCAATGAAAATGTTGCTGTTTTCAAACAATTCAATCTCAGACGTCATTATGGAACTTTCAAAGTGTTCAAAGTGGCCTTCCCGCCCCAAACATAGGCTCTACGCAGAAACATTGAAGCGTTAACTGCAAGCTACACACACAGCTTTTTTTGGCTGAGATATTCTGTCACATAAACAGGTTAAATCTCCAGTTACAAGGAAGTGGGTAAACATTTGTAGACATGGAGGAAAAACTTGAGACCTTTACTAGGAAGCTTGAGTTGTTTGATATGGACTTGTCATCTGGAAGGCTACTGCACTTCAGCACACTGAAGAAATGACAGGCGGAAATGGAAAGGGGGATACCTAGTCAGTTGTCCAATTGAATGTATTCAAATGAAGTGTATCTTCCGCATTTAACCCAGAGGGACCAGGCCGCAGCATTGTCACAGAGCAGATGGAAGATTTCATCAAGCAGACGAGGGACTACTTCTCCATCAGATTTTAAGACTTCAGCATGCCCAATGATATCATTGCGTTTGTATGTCATCCTCTCACAAACTGAGCTGATTGAATTCCAGACATTGAAAACTTGCATTTTATGTGCTAACAATGTTTGGATCGACTTACACCTGCAAGTCCTAATTTTTCTCTATGAACGCAATATGGATGCACGACAGGAACCGGCTTTCACGTAAGTCAATCGAGGACAGCCTGCGGATCAAAATCACATCCACCTCACACGACATCCACAATATCGTGTCCAAGGGGAAATGCAACTTTTCCCATTGAGTAAGTAACTTAATGGAATATATTTGTATATGTATTTACAATTTAGTAAATAAGTATTTAGTAAATACAAACATTATTGTGAGTGCTTATCTATGGATATTTAAGTCTCAAGCTGAAAGTATTTTCTGTTTGTTCTGTGGTTTCAGGAGCAGGCTATCCCGATACAGACATTCAGACACAGACATCGCCTTCTTTCAATGATTGTTTTATGTAGGATGCTACATTTTTGGCCAGTTGCAATTGTAAGTTAGCATAATAGAAAAAAAATCCCACTTCTATTAGGCTATATATTATTTGTTATTTTATATTGTGAAAGATGATGTTAAGTCTCATAGCCTACCTCAGACAGTTAAGTTATTTTATATCGGCCTAGGCTCGGAAAAAATATACTCCAAATAAGCTCTCTTGGGTCAATATCACAAAACAGTACCATTTGGACAATGCAACATTTTACCTTTTTTATTTCAGAATTTGTATTCCTTTTATGTTTTACTATAAAAAGGAAATATTAGACGTGTAGAAAAACATGTTGGCCAAGCTCCAGCACTTAGAGTTAGATCCTTCTAAA
The DNA here is from genome assembly GCF_057628025.1 of Oncorhynchus mykiss. Lineage (NCBI taxonomy): Eukaryota > Metazoa > Chordata > Actinopteri > Salmoniformes > Salmonidae > Oncorhynchus > Oncorhynchus mykiss. Next base: position 52,810,387 of record NC_143029.1, read on the forward strand.
CACATTTTCAGTGAATCGGCCATTTGATATGCCCACCCTGTTACAGACATGCACGTACCTGTCTTTAATTACTTTCATTGGACTATTTTTAATAATATTTCCATTTTCATGAAGCTATTATGTCCCCTTGTCAAGCCTGTCCATTTGTTCTGGTCAAATTATAAAGAAATAACAGATTTTGTATACAATGTGTGGTTTTATATAGAACTTCATCTGATTTGCACCTTATCTTTCTAAATTGAGACAGGTATTAATTATATTTGATCCAAGTTTATAATTGTGTGGTGTTGGCCGTGTCTTACTCTTTAAAAAACATTACACAAATTCTTGATATTTGACAATGTAACTGAATTCATTTGAAAAAATATGCCAAGATAACATTGTGGACCAAGGTATAACAGGGTGTGTCACACCCTGGTCGAAGTATTTTGTGTTTATCTGTATTTATTTGGTCAGGCCAGGGTGTGGCATGGGTTTTTGTAGGTGGTATGTATGGGGATTGTAGCTAGTGGGGTGTTCTAGCTAAGTCTATGGCTGTCTGAAGTGGTTCTCAATCAGAGGCAGGTGTTTATCGTTGTCTCTGATTGGGAACCATATTTAGGCAGCCATATTCTTTGAGTTTGTCGTGGGTGATTGTCCTTAGTGTCCTGATGTCATTGTTATGTGTTAGGATACACAAGTATAGGCTGTTTCGGTTTTCGTTAAGTTTATTGTTTTGGTAGTGTTTGTGTTTAGTGTGTTTCTTCATTAAACATGGATTGCAATAGACACGCCGCATTTTGGTCCGACTCTCCTTCACACCTAGAAAACCGTGACAGGGTGGACAGCTATAACGGGACAGAACATAAATTAAACCCCGAACACTGAATAGTGAACACTGAATAGACATCTACATAGTAATACATGTAGTAACAACATTAGAACTGTACATATTAATTACATATTCATTGCTAAAAACAACAACATAAAAATATATTGCCGGTACAAAATCATTGGAATTAGCATTAATTAAAACACATTCCTGTCCCTCTTTTCCTCTCCCCCGCTCTCACTCTCTCACTCTCTCACTCCCCCTCTTTCTATCTTTCCCCCTTTCACCCCAAATGCTCTTCCACATACTTCCAGGTGGATTTTTCCGTCTGTATATATTGTTTATTAACAGCCTGTGGCTCTGGCATCAGACAAATGATCTGTCCATCAGAGTAAAAACAAACATCTTCCTTTGGACTTGGCCAGAATAATTTGTTGATGCCATTCTGGTGCGTGCACTTCACCTTAATCTTATGTTCCTCTACATCCATGATGATGCCAGGGTATCCTTCATGGTCATAATTGACAATACACCAATCCCCTACGTGATTAAGTGCAATGGTGCCAGGTCACCATCTGGTGTCAGCCTGGTCATGAGATGCAGGGAGCTGGTTAGATGCTGCAAGGTCACCCAGAGTTGCCTCTTTGAGCTGAAAACAAGGACTGTTCAACATGCCACTATCCTTCTTGCACAGACAAGTAATGTCCCTGTATTTTATCTGGCCTGGTGAGACACTGATAACCTGATGAAACTTCATTGTTCCTTTAATGGCATCTAAGGCAGGCATCTGAGGTGAGAAGAGATAGCATAGGATAAGATATAAAGAGTAACAAACACCGTATCCATTTCAATACTCAACCAGCTACTGTAGAAGAAAAATGTATGTGTCCGTGGGGAGGAAGGAGGGTTGCCTCTGCTCTTGCCTCCACATCACTCTCAGTAATGACAAACATCTCCACAGAGGAGTTAAGACCCTTTATGACATTGTACAGGGCCTGTTCATCTGGGATATCCTTTCCATTGTGCACTGTTCTATCTCTAGCTCTCTTGAGGGCCCCTCCCACACCAACTGGTGCCCCCTTGCCGTGGCTGGCCTCAAAGAAATTCCAGTTGACCTCTTGAAAGCCTTGTTTGTGTGGTTCTGTGGCAAGTAGGTAGAAGTTCCCTTATGCTTTTATTGTGTAGCCGGCCCGTCAGTAAAGAAATGAAGCAGGCTGACATCAGGGTACTTCTGCTTCAACATACCAAGAACCGGATCAAGGTGGACCCAAATGGCGAGTGGATCATGTCTCCATGATGGTGAAATGGAGCAAAAAGCAATTGGTGGTTGGTCTGCAGCAGTGTAAAACACTCCAGTGTGGAGAGTGGCTTGCTGATGAGATCCTCCAAAATGCATGGACTGGATCTCTTGCCTGTATTTGCATGAGTAGTTTTCGCTGAAGTAAATGTGCAGCAAGCATTCATTGTTCTCCAGAATCTCCCTAAACTCTCTATAGGCCCGGTATTACCACTTGATATTAAAGATGTGTTGCCTAAACTTGGCGAGCCTATCTTGAAACTGACTGACCAGTTCAGTTTCTGTTATTTTGACCCTCTTCACGATTATCATGGAGCACTTCTCTTCGTCGTTTTGGATCTTCTCCAAGGTCCATTATGTCAGAGGAACTTCTACATTTCCAGGAGGTTTCAGAGTTGGATGATTGGTGACGAAGCAATCCTTACATTCACATAGCTTCGATTTCAGGTCACACATACTTGAGTCGACCATGTCCTCAAGGTTTTTGGTGGACAAAAGCCCAAGGCTGTGAAGAGAATTTGCCATGAACTGTACATTCTCATGGGATTTGCGTCATTGGGTGTAACAACCTGAAATGGCCTAAGGCGGCAGAAGGAGGTATAGGACAACTGACCAAGTTCCTCAGACAGGAATTTCCTGTGCTGTTTCTTCATTGTGTCAGTCAGAAGCCTCTTCTGCATTTTGTTCTTTACTCCTGTGATGGTTTGTTTGCGGCCGATTGTTATACGACTTACATCATCACGTAGGAAGAAATCCTTCACTTTCCTTTAGATTTCTGCTTCCCTTCCTCGTAATAAAGAACAAAGATCCCCTTCCAACTTCGCTGTCTTATTTGCAAAGCCCAACATCGTCTGGGCATTATGGATGAAACAGTTACTGGTTGCACGATAAACCAGGGTAAAATTCCCGACAGTTAGTATTACCGTTTCAAATTGTAGTTATCATTAAAACAGTGTTTGACCGTGGTTTGAAAAACTCATGGTAAATACTGTCCAGCATCAACCAAAGTTAGCAACAGTCTGACGCTGGCAACGTGGGTTTTGTTTTGTGTGAAAACATGGAGGAAGGCAGTGACAGCGCTCTGAGATTTTTCAGCCTTCAAAGAGAACCAAATCTGAAGTGTGGTCGTATTTTGGGTTTTACAAGCGTGCTGAGGGAAACTTAGTCGAAGATGGTCACCCTGTCTGCAGAACATGCAAAAGAAAATCTCTGCGAAAGGGGGTAACATTTCAAATCTCTTGAGTCAATTTTGTGACCACCTCCCATTACTTTATAGAGAATGCAAGGTAAGTTAACTTTTAGCTCAATGTATGATGTGGGGACTTCGGAATGGGGAAAAATGTCATGGTTTGTCTGTATAACTTGCTAATAGCTTGTCAATAATGTAAACTAAAGCTTTCAGTGTTACCTACTCTTGTAAAAACACTACACGTTGTTCTGCTGCTATATGCATCGTGTCTGCAGACTCTATTTGCCCATTGCACACGATAACACGCTTTGTAGTTTAGTCACCCAACCAACATATTTTGTTCATTTACATATGGTTGTATTGTTCTTACATGCACATTACTTTACTTGTGTTGCTTTTATACGCACATTTGATTTGCTAACTTATTAAAGATATAATCAGAACAAATTAGAAACTGTTTGTTAACCAAACCTGTTTGTCCAAGATTTTATGCACTACAGGTGAATTACAGGAGAAGGTGATTCACTCAATCCAGTCCCTGAGTAGAATAGACGGGAAGCAGCCCATTGGAAGGGGCCATATCAAGGACTCCTGGTGACAGCCTTTGCTGTGAGAATAGGTGAAAGAGTACCTGGATTCATGTCGCACTGCAAAGGGGTAGGACACAAATGACACTGTCGATCACAGTGTTAGTGTCACTTTCTGACCTTTATTTCCTTTGTTTTGTATTTATTTAGTATGGTCAGGGCGTGAGTTGGGTGGGCAGTCTATGTTTGTTTTTCTATGTTTTGGGGTATTTCTATGTTTCGGCCTAGTATGGTTCTCAATCAGAGGGAGGTGTCATTAGTTGTCTCTGATTGAGAATCATACTTAGGTAGCCTGGGTTTCACTGTGTGTTTGTGGGTGATTGTTCCTGTCTCTGTGTTTGTTTGTTCACCAGATAGGCTGTTAGGTTTTCGCACGTTTATTGTTTTTTTGTTAGTTTATTCATGTATAGTTTTCTTTATTAAAGAATCATGAATAACCACCACGCTGCATTTTGGTTCGCCTCTCCTTCAGATGAAGAAAACCGTTACAGTTAGAGAGGAGAACTTGATTCAACAGGATTCCGGGGGCCATCTCTCTAACGAAGACTTCCTTTTCCAGTCATTTCCTCCCTGTGTTTGTTCATAGAAGTGGAAGTGTGGCCAGAGGGTAATCAGATCCTAGCAGGATAGGAGTCAAATATTTTCTAATGGTCCACTCTCAAATAAGAATGTGAACTGGATCAATTATATTTATTTTAATCCACAGCGCTTCATCAATTATACCAGAGATGTGATGAATGGCTTGGCAGAATAGAATAGTCTTGGATATGTTTGCTGGCTGGAAAGGGTGGGAGCCGATGACACAGCTCTGGATGGATCAGTTACCAAGGCCTTGGCTGGTTTACACACCCTAGCTCACGAGTTGGCAGTGCTCAGGGGTGGATACTTCTCTGGCTAATTGGGTTGACAGTGTAATTGGAAGATGGAAAAATGTTGTGATTACTGTGTTTGGGGCAACCTTCACCTGTGTGAATGTGTTAGTTTTGTGTGGGTGTTGTGAGAAAGGAACTAATTTCTAGGACTCGGGAGTATTCGAGGACAACAGATGGTGATATATGGACCAATCCTAAGCTCTGACCAGTGGAATGCTGAATACATGGCTCCGGAGATGAATCCGGATTCTTTCACTCACGAGGAGATCCTATTTGATGTTTAGGGAATTTAGATGGTTTCTTGTTTCAATGTATAGACTGTGTTTTTTATGAAGATTGTAACGGAAAATCCTGATAAGTAGAGTTATGATTCTGATGTAGGTTAGAACAGTCATTGAAGTTGATTGTGTATAAATACATGTATTGATTTGGTTTATTCTCGTATATCATTGAAATTTCCATATAATGTTTGATATGTTGGCATGACTTGTTTTGTCATTTAGGGTGGATTGTTAGGAATATTATGAATAATGACTAAACAATATCTACAGTGGGGCAAAAAGTATTGTCACGCTGAAAGACCCAGCCACGTTTCATCTTCAATGCCCTTGCTGATGGAAGGAGGTTTTCACTTAAAATCTCACGATACGTGGCTCCATTCATTCTTTCCTTTACACGGATCAGTCGTCCTGGCAAAGAAATTCTTTAAAAATCCTACAATGTGATTTTCTGGGAAAAAAAATCTCATTTTGTCTGTCATAGTTGAAGTGTACTTATGATGAAAATTACAGGCCTCTCTCATCTTTTTAAGTGGGAGAACTTGCACAATTGGTGGCTGACTAAATACTTTTTTGCCCCACTGTACATTTTAAATAGAACTATAACTAATAAAACTTATACTCTGTTTTATTATATCTGATTAAACAATATTCATAAGGAAGGGATTGTGGAGCATGAAACAGGGGGTAATTAAATAAAATAAATACCATTCCAGTCAGGTTGGAGAACACTGGAATTGTGGGTTTTTAAGTAAGCAAAAAAGGTCGTTAACCTATGGTTGAACTGACTCAATGGGATGTTTAGATAAGGCAGAGAGTGTTTTCCTGGGTTTTCCATTATCTGGAACTGTTTTCTAAATAGTGATGGATGAAGGTGAAGATTCCAGAAGTTAATCTAGATAAGTGGGTGTCTGGAGTGAGCGAGCTAGTGGGTTGGAATAAACTTTTGAACTGTTCTGTCCTTGTCGATAGGAGGAAGGAGAATAAATAACCTATGACGTCATCTTTTGTATATAAACTGTTGTTCGTGGTTACATGGCAGCGCGCTCCGAGAATAAATACTATTATCTAATTTTGATTAGACTGGTCTCTGTCCATTTTATGCAACTAAGAATCTTACAAATTCTCATAGAATAGCATAAACATATTGGAATTATGAAATTCTAGTGACAGAACCATACTTAGGCAGCCTGTTTTCCCACTATGGGTTGTGGGTAGTTGTTTTCTGTTTTTGTGTCTGCACCAGACAGAACTGTTTCGGTTTCTTTGTTGTCTTTGTTGTTTTGTTATTCAGTGTTCAGTTCCAATAAAAAAGATGAACACGTACCAAGCTGCACCTTGGTCCTCACCTTCTTCATACGACGACCGTTACATCCTGACACTTAAATATGAGTTAAGGTTGGATATTTTGGGTTCGTGTTACGCAATTTCATAGCAGACATGGGTACTCTGTTGGTAGTTTTGCACATTTGGATAGACATAAAATAATCCATACCATAGTAATCGCAGTAGGCGTTATCCCAGTGTGGATACAATACCCCGTTGTGGGACCACTAATTAGGCAATATTTTGACAATGGTATGGGGTGCCCTGTTTATATAGACTGGGTTTTCAAATCTAGAAACAGGCTAACCGGTTTTCCTTGTCTATCTCATTCCCCTCTGCGTTTTTTATTTGTATTTTCTGTGAATGTGATACGAGAGAGTGTGAGGGAAGTATGTTTCTGTGGGGGCTGTGCTTTGGCAAAGTGGGTGGGGTTATATCCTTCCTGTTTGGCCCTGTCCGGGGGTGTCCTCGGATGGGGCCACAGTGTCTCCTGACCCCTCCTATCTCAGCCTCCAGTATTTATGCTGCAGTAGTTTATGTGTCGGGGGGCTGTGGTCAGTTTGTTATGTCTGGAGTACTTCTCCTGTCCTAATCGTTGTCCTGTGTGAATCTAAGTGTGCATTCTCTAATTCTCTCCTTCTCTCTTTCTTTCTCTCTCTCGGAGGACCTGAGCCCTAGGACCTGAGCCCTAGGACCATGCCCCAGGACTACCTGACATGATGACTCCTTGCTGTCCCCAGTCCACCTGGCCGTGCTGCTGCTCCAGACCTGAGCCCTAGGACCATGCCCCAGGACTACCTGACATGATGACTCCTTGCTGTCCCCAGTCCACCTGACCGTGCTGCTGCTCCAGTTTCAACTGTTCTGCCTTATTATTATTCGACCATGCTGGTCATTTATGAACATTTGAACATCTTGGCCATGTTCTGTTATAATCTCCACCCGGCACAGCCAGAAGAGGACTGGCCACCCCACATAGCCTGGTTCCTCTCTAGGTTTCTTCCTAGGTTTTGGCCTTTCTAGGGAGTTTTTCCTAGCCACCGTGCTTCTACACCTGCATTGCTTGCTGTTTGGGGTTTTAGGCTGGGTTTCTGTACAGCACTTTGAGATATCAGCTGATGTACGAAGGGCTATATAAATAAATTTGATTCGATTGGATTTGATTTGATTTGTTTCGGGAACAGTATTGTGTGAATGAGAGTTTTGTGAGTCTATAAATAAGTGTTAATCTTACATTTGGATAATAAGATATGTAGCATTATCTTGAGGTTCCGTTCAACACTGCCCATCATAGAATATCACTGAGTGGTATTATTAAGCACTAGATGTTATTCTATCATTTCTGGAAGACTAGAGAACTGTTGAGAATTATTCCCATAGGGCAGCGCCCGAGAAACTGTAACGTCTTTTGTCAGAATGAGGATCGGACCAAAGCGCAGCGTGGTAAGTGATTTTTATTTATCAACACACTCAAACAAAATAACAAAGTGAAAAAACAAACAGTTCTGTAAGGCAAATAAACTATACAGAAAACAACTACCCACAAAACACAGGTGGGAAAAAGGCTGCCTAAGTATGATTCCCAATCAGAGACAACGATAGACAGTTGCCTCTGATTGAGAACCACACTCGGCACAAAACATAGAAATAAAGACACTAGAATGGCCACCCTAGTCACACCCTGGCCTAACCAAAATAGAGAAGCCTCTCTATGTCCAGGGCGTGACAGAAACAAACATTTTTGGGTTCCTCTGGGAGTGTATGAATGAGGAGTCATTGGAATTGGAGTGATTCATTATTGTAAGTACCGAAAATGTCCTACGTTATATATTAATTCTGTGAAGACATGAAAAAAAAGAATGTTAAATTCTATGTGTGTATAATCAATTACTAGAGATTTCATAAAGTAAATACTGGGAAAACAAATAAGGTGAATACATCATTTTTCCACAACACCCCATCTTAGCAACTGTTGCATCAATATCTTTGGATCCTGTCAATTTAAAATCTAGAGTTACATCAAGCAGTTTAGTCTCCTCAATTTGCTCAATTGCCACATTATTCATTACAAGATTTATATGAGGTTTAGGGTTATACGAGTGATTTGTCCCAAATACAATGCTTTTTGTTTTTTATATATTTAGGACTAGCCTATTACTATCCACCCATTCTAAACCTGACTGCACCTCTTTGTTTAGGGTCTCTGTGAATTAACTTTCTGTGGTAGCTGACGTGTATAATGTTGAGTCATCAGCACAAGGCTTTACTCAAGGCTAGTGGTAAGTCATTAGTAAAACATAGAAAACAGGAAAAGACCAAGACAGCTGCCTTGAGGTATACAGTACATACCACACTTTACCTGGTTTACGTTAGAGAGGCTTCCATTAAAGAAAACCCTCTGTGTTCTGTTAAATAGGTAGCTCGAAACCCACAATATGGCAGAGGATGTAAGGCCAGAACACATACATTTTTTTCAGTAGCAGATTATGATTGATAATGTCAAAAGCTGCACTGAAGTCTAACAAAACAGCTCCCACTGTTTATTATCAATTACTTACAGCCAATCATGAGTACCCTTCCCTATAGCATATGCGGAGTCGCCAAAAAAATGCTAACATCCACATTGAGTGGCTGCTGCCAACACACTGACTCAACTCCAGCCACTTTAATAATGGGAATTGATGGGAAATGATGTAAAATTTATCACTAGCCACTTTAAACAATGCTACCTAATATAATGTTACATACCCTACATTATTCATCTCATATGTATATGTATATACTGTACTCTATATCATCTACTGCATCTTTATGTAATACATGTATCACTAGCCACTTTAACTATGCCACTTTGTTTACATACTCATCTCATATGTATATACTGCACTCAATACCATCTACTGTATCTTGCCTATGCCGCTCTGTACCATCACTCATTCATATATCTTTATGTACATATTCTTTATCCCCTTACACTTGTGTCTATAAGGTAGTAGTTTTGGAATTGTTAGCTAGATTACTTGTTGGTTATTACTGCATTGTCGGAACTAGAAGCACAAGCATTTCGCTACACTCGCATTAACATCTGCTAACCATGTGTATGTGACAAATAAAATTTGATTTGATTTGATTTGATTTTCAGGGATACAGTATTTTCAACCTAACTTTTGTTTCCCCTGAAAGGCGGAAGTGGGAACTCCGCTCAGGCGTCTTTGTACACCTGCTACGTTAGGTAATTCCCTATAAGCGTGCTGAAAGTCTGTTGTTAATTTGTTTACTGTGAAATACCAATGTATCCGGTCAAACACCCTTTTTTCCAAAAGTTTACAAAGGGTCGATAGCAGGCTTAGGCTGATTGGTAAGCTGTTGGAATCAGTAAAGAGTGCTTTGCTATTCTTGGGTAGTGGAATGACCTTTGCTTCCCTCCAGTTCCTATGGGCACATACTTTCCTGTAGGAAGAGACTGAAGAGATGGCAAAGTGGCAATATAGTCCGCTACCATCCTCAGTAATTTTCCATCAAAGTTGTCAGTGCCAGGTGATTTGTCTTGATAGACAGCAGGGTTGTGTTCAATTCAGAATTTTGGAATTGACTACCATTCAACTCATGAGTTGAAATTGAAATTGAATTGGCAACACCCCACAAGATGTAGAATTTGAATTTGAGTGACAGGAAATATAATGGAATTCAGTGCAATTCAAAGAAATTCCACTCGGTCATAGAACATGAGAGTTTCATTGATTCTGACATCTCACACTTCCAGATAACAAAGAATATTTCACTTTTCTCTGGAAGCAATATTCATATACTATTAAGAGTCTATTGACACATGTGCGTCAATCTAATGAACATAAAGAATCACCATAAAAATCTGTCAGTTTAAACTAGAGATTTCCGTTTTTTCCATGAGCTGCGTCTCAATTCATCACATCCGTCTATGTCGCTCTTCCGCATATGCGGTGGAAAGTGGCAGTGCTACAGTGCTGTTTGTCAGACCACGACACCATCGATCTTCTCCCAAAAACATGTGCAGCCTCTGAACAGTTTGCTCAACTCTATGGAAAGATGAGACTCCCATGAACAAGATGGTGTAGGATACCCCTACAAATAAATGGAAGTATGGAGGTAGTTTTGTGCCAACAAAAATAAGGGGTTAAATACAGTTGAAGTCGGAAATGTACAAACACTTAGGTTGGAGTCATTAAAACTCATTTTTCAACCACTCCACAAATGTATTGTTGACAAACTATAGGTTAGGACAACTACTTGGTGCATGACACAAGTCATGTTTCCAACAATTGTTTACAGACAGATTATTTAACTTATAATTCACTGTATCACAATTCCAGTGGGTCAGAAGTTTACATACACTAAATTGACTGTGCCTTCAAACAGCTTGGAAAATGCCAGAAAAGGATGTCATGGCTTTAGAAGCTTCTGATAGGCTTATTGACATCATTTGAGTCAATTGGAGGTGTACTTGTGGATGTATTTCAAGGCCTACCTTCAAACTCAGTGCCTCTTTGCTTGACATCATGGGGAAATCAAAAGAAATCAGCCAAGACCTCAGAAAAAAATGTAGACCTCCACAAGTCTGGTTCATCCTTGGGAGCAAATTCAAAATGCCTGAAGGTACCACATTCATCTGTACAAACAAGAGCACGCAAGTATAAACACCATGGGACCACGCAGCTGTCATACCGCTCAGGAAGGAGATGTGTTCTGTCTCCTAGAGTTGAACGTACTTATGTGTGAAAAGTGCAAATCAATCCCAAAACAACAGCAAAGGACCTTGTGAAGATGCTGGAGGAAACAGGTACAAAAGTATCTATATCCACAGTAAAACGAGTCCTATATCGACATAACCTGAAAGGCTGCTCAGCAAGGAAGAAGCCACTGCTCCAAAACCGCCACAAAAAAGCAAGACTACGGTTTGCACTGCACATGGGGACAAAGATTGTACTTTTTTGGAGAATTGTCCTCTGGTCTAATGAAACAAAAATAGAAATGTTTGGCCATAATGACCATCGTTATGTTTGGAGGAAAAATGGGGAGACTTGCAAGCCCGAAGAACACCATCCCAACCATGAGGCACGGGGGTGGCAGCATCATGTTGTGGGGGTGCTTTGCTGCAGGAGGGACTGGTGCATTTCACAAAATAGATGGCATCATGAGGAGGACAATTATGTGGGTATATTGAAGCAACATCTCAAGACATCAGTCAGGAAGTGAAAGCTTGGTCTCAAATGGGTCTTCCAAATGGACAATGACCCCAAGCATACTTCCAAAGTTGTGCAAAATGTCTCAAGGACAACAAAGTAAAGGTATTGGAGTGGCCATCACAAGCCCTGACCTCAATCCCATAGAACATTTGTGGTTAGAACTGAAAAAGCATGTACAAGCAAGGAGGCCTACAAACCTGACTCAGTTACACCAGCTCTGTCAGGAGGATTGGGCCAAAATTCACCCAACTTATTGTGGGAAGCTTGTGACGGCTACCCAAGACGTTTGACCCAATTCAATCAATTTAAAGGCAATGCTACTAAATACTAATTGAGTGTATATAAACTTCTGACCCACTGGGAATGAGATGAAATAAATAAATCATTCTCGCTACTATTATTCTGACATTTCATATTCTTAAAATAAAGTGGTGATCCTAACTGACCTAAAACAGGGAATTTTTACTAGGATTAAATGTCAGGAATTGTGAAAAACTGTTTTTAAATGATTTGGCTAAGGTGTATGTAAACCTCCGACTTCAACTGTATGTGTCCAAAAAAACTTTAATATTTCCTGAGCTTTCTTATATCTTCTAAATGTAGGATAGACACTTCAAAACCTTATTCCTTATGATTTATTTATTTTTTGCAATTTATGAGTGTGTTATTCAATGCGCTTGTGGGCTGTAGTAGTAAAAGCCAAATTCAATATTTTATCAAATATATATTTTTATACCTAAAGGGGTTCTAAAATTCAAAATCGAATTGCTAAATAATCCATGGTATGACCATCTTAAAACATTTCCATGTTATCTTAGTATAATGAGCCATCTGATAAATTAATAATGAATGAAACATCTGATTCTATGAAGGATGAAGCTGAGTTTGCCTTTTTGGACAACATTTCATTTAAGGTATTCCAAATATTTTTACGATCATCCTTCATATCATCGATCGTTGTTCCAAAGTACTGTTTCATCTTTTTGTTTAGTCACATGATTTCCCAATTTACGGTATGTTTGCCAATCGGCTGTGCAACCAGACTTATTTGCTTGTCTTTACTTTCATTATTAGATGAGTATAATGTTATACGTACAGAGACTTGCGAAAGTATTCACCCCCCTTGGCATTTTTTCTATTTTGTTGCATTACAACCTCTAATTTAAATTGATTTTTATTTGGATATCATGTAATGGACATACACAAAATAGTCCAAATCGGTGAAGTGAAATGTAAAAAATAATTTGTTTCATACATTTTTTTTTTAATAAATGGAAAAGTGGTCCGTGCATATGTATTCACCACCTTTGCTATGAAGCCCCTAAATAAGATCTGGTGCAACAAATTACCTTCAGAAGTCACATAATTAGTTAAATAAAGTCCACGTGTGTGCAGTCTAAGTGTCACATGATCTCAGTATAATACACCTGTTCTGAAAGGCCCCAGAGTCTGCAACACTACTAAGCAAGGGGAACCAACAAGCAAGCAGCACAATGATGACCAAGGAGCTCTCCAAACAGGTCAGGAAGAAAGTTGTGGGAAGTACAGATCAGGGTTGGGTTATAAAAAAATATCAAAATCTTTGAACATCCCACGGAGCACCATTAAATCCATTATTAAAAAATGGAAAGTATATGGCACCACAGCAAACCTGCCAAGAGATGGCCGCCCACCAAAACTCACGGACCAGGCAAGGAGGTTATTAATCAGAGAGGCAACAAAGAGACCAACGATAACCCTGAAGGAGCTGCAAAACTCCACAGCAGAGATTGGAGTATCTGTCCATAGGACCACTTTAAATCATACGCTCCACAGAGCTCGGCTTTATGGAATAGTGGCCAGAAAAAAGCCCTTGCTTAAAGAAAAAAATTAGCAAACACGTTTGGTGTTTGCCAAAAGGCACGTGGGAGGCTCCCCAAACATATGGAAGAAGGTACTCTGGTCAGATGAGACTAAAATGGAGCTTTTTGGTCAACAAGAAAAATGCTATGTCTGGCGCAAACCCAACACCTCTCATCACCCCGAGAACACCACTCTCACAGTGAAGCATGGTGGTGGCAGCATCATGCTGTGGGGATGTTTTTCATCGGCAGGTACTGGGAAACTGGTCAGAATTGAAGGAATGCTGGGTGGTGCTAAATACAGGGAAATTCTTGAGGGAAACCTGTTTCAGTCTTCCAGAGATTTGAGATTGGGACAGAGGTTCACCTTCCAGCAGGACAATGACCCTAAGCATACTGCTAAAGCAACACTCGAGTGGTTTAAGGGGAAACATTTAAATGTCTTGGAATGGCCTAGTCAAAGCCCAGACCTCAATCTAATTGAGGATCTGTGGTATGACTTAAAGAATGCTGTACACCAGCGGAACCCATCCAACTTGAAGGAGCAGTTTTGCCTTGAACAATGGGCAAAAATCCCAGTGGCTAGATGTGCCAAGCTTATAGAGACATACCCCGAGAGACTTGCAGCTGTAATTGCTACAAAAGGTGGCTCTACAAAGTATTGACTTTGGGGCGTGAATAGTTAAGCACGCTCAAGTCCTGTTTTTTTGTCTTATTTTTATTGTTACACAATAGCAAATATTTTGCATCTTCAGAGTGGTAGGCATGGTGTGTAAATCAAATGATACAACCCCCCCCCCCCCCAAAGTCAATTTTAATTCCAAGTTGTAATGCAACAAAAGAGGAAAAATGCCAAGGGGGGTGAATATTTTCACAAGCCACTGTAGATGAGTATCATGTTATATGTAGATGTGTATAATGTTATGTGTAGATGAGTATCGTGTTGTATGTAGATGAGTATCATATCATATGTAGATGTGTATAATGTTTAACGTAGATGTATATAATTTTATATGTAATGTGTATAAAGTTATATGTAGATGAGTATTATGTTATAAGTAGATGTGTATAATGTTATATGTAGATGTGTATAGTGTTTTGTTGGAAAGACGTGACAATCTCAACCCAGCCTCATATGGTAATAGATACATGACACAGATAATTTCCTTTGTCTTTACTTTCTCTTTATGAGATGAGTATTACGGTATGTGTGGAAATGTATTCACGATCTGGAACTAAAGTTGCTGTTCTGTTTGTTTATAGATGTAATATTGTCAAGGGAAAACCTCTGCTTGTAAATGTGTGGGCAGGCTGTGGAGGTGCGGCAGAGGAAGTGAGGGAGGAAGAAGCACAGATGAGGGAGCAAAAGTGCTCCCTCATCTGTGCTTCTTCCTCCCTCACTTCCTCTGCCGCACCCTCACAGTGTGTGTGAGGGGAAATGAGCAGGAGGTAGTAGCAACCAAGGCAACAGATACTCACAAGCAGAGCATTCACATGCTCTGGACAGAGTGAGGCTCATACACTAACACACAGCCTAACTGGCAGCTGCTGCCACTGCTCCTGAAAAGTAGAGTGTGTGTGTGTGTGACTACATCCTAATCACTCCAGAGAGAGGTACATTGAAATACTTCCAGAGCTATTACAAGGAGAGAATCTGTACAGGAGGGGAGAGAGCGAGAGAACTCAATTCACTGAACTCAACAGAAGGTGGTTGTTATTAGGCTACTGGGACTACTTCTTCTTACAACTAGTCACTTGGATACATAGCAGCAGCATTGATACTTTCTCTCAGCGGTAAGTGGCATGGTGTGCTCAGCAAGGATTCTTTCAAGTGTGAGATCTATTTATACGACCTGTGACTTTGGAGCTACGCTGACAGAGAAGGCTCACTTTCACAGAAGCTGGTTTTAGACTGAGTTAATTGTGTGAGTAAGGAACCCACTGGGATTAAACATGCGCTTCCATGAAGAATTTAATTTGTTGAGAAGCTATTTCTTACCATTTTCATTTGAAACAATAATATCATCAAAACCATTTATATTATCAAAAATGATTAGCAGAATCTGTTTAAACTGTTTCAGGATGTATACTGAGGATTGTACCGAGGCCAAACTATGTCCGTTTCATTTTATTTCACCCAAGATGGAGTAAGAAATATTAATGGTAAATAAGTTGATTTGAAGTTGGTTGTCATGTGAGCAACTGAACAACTAGCTTCAGTGTTTTTTATTTTTTTGCCTTTTAGTGCTGTCTAAGAGTGTATCACATTGCAGGAATATTTTATCCAGTGTTGAAGACAAGGTGACCAATTCAATTGGAATTAACACAGTTGGCAGTGGATGTAGCGCACCTGTCAGCCCGGCATAGTGATGTCTCTTTAAGACAGGTCTCATGCCGAGGCAATTTAGTAACACAGTTTGCTTTGTTGATCTTTACCGGTACCTTGCTGGCCCATGTTGACTCCAATGCTTCCCACAGTTGTGTCAAGTTGGCTGGATGTCCTTTGGGTGGTGGACCATTCTTGACACACACAGGAAACTGTTGAGCGTGAAATACCCAGCAGCTTTGCAGTTTGACACACTCAAACCGGTGTCTACCATACTCCGTTCAAAGGCACTTCAATGTTTGATCTTCCCATTCACTCTTTGAATGGCACGTATACACAATCCATGTCTCAAGAGTTAAAAAAAATCCTCCTTTAACCGGTCTCCTCCCCTTCATCTACACTGATTGAAGTGGATTCAACAGGTGAAATCAATAAGGGATCATAGCTTTTACCTGTATTCGCCTACGTTCCTAATGTTTTGTACACTCTATTTACGCAATGTGAGGTTGGAATAATACTGTGAGAATTATGATAATGCCCTTTTAGCGTAAGAGCTGTTTAAAAAGATTGCCTGAAATGTCTGCCTGTTTTGGTGGGATGGACCTTTGGCCTGCCTGTAAATGAGTTAATAGACCAATAAGAAAGACCTCTCTGCCAATAACAGCTAGTTTTTAGTATTCCCCACTCAGACCACTCCCAGACGGTCCTAGCTAAATTCTTGACTGAGAAATTGGTCTTTGCTAAGAAGCTGTTTCTTTCTTACCATCTTAATTGAAAACAATCACAGTAAGGCACTTCATTGTTATTGAGAAATGATTTGATATTGAGATAAAAAATAAAAAAAACATCTGCATTGGACTTTTAACATCAAACCCAAGGCAATGCTGATACAGTGCCTTGCGAAAGTATTCGGCCCCCTTGAACTTTGCGACCTTTTGCCACATTTCAGGCTTCAAACATAAAGATATAAAACTGTATTTTTTTGTGAAGAATCAACAACAAGTGGGACACAATCATGAAGTGGAACAACATTTATTGGATATTTCAAACTTTTTTAACAAATCAAAAACTGAAAAATTGGGCGTGCAAAATTATTCAGCCCCTTTACTTTCAGTGCAGCAAACTCTCTCCAGAAGTTCAGTGAGGATCTCTGAATGATCCAATGTTGACCTAAATGACTAATGATGATAAATACAATCCACCTGTGTGTAATCAAGTCTCCGTATAAATGCACCTGCACTGGGATAGTCTCAGAGGTCCGTTAAAAGCGCAGAGAGCATCATGAAGAACAAGGAACACACCAGGCAGGCTCGAGATACTGTTGTGAAGAAGTTTAAAGCCGGATTTGGATACAAAAAGATTTCCCAAGCTTTAAACATCCCAAGGAGCACTGTGCAAGCGATAATATTGAAATGGAAGGAGTATCAGACCACTGCAAATCTACCAAGACCTGGCCGTCCCTCTAAACTTTCAGCTCATACAAGGAGAAGACTGATCAGAGATGCAGCCAAGAGGCCCATGATCACTCTGGATGAACTGCAGAGATCTACAGCTGAGGTGGGAGACTCTGTCCATAGGACAACAATCAGTTGTATATTGCACAAATCTGGCCTTTATGGAAGAGTGGCAAGAAGAAAGCCATTTCTTAAAGATATCCATAAAAAGTGTCGTTTAAAGTTTGCCACAAGCCACCTGGGAGACACACCAAACATGTGGAAGAAGGTGCTCTGGTCAGATGAAACCAAAATTGAACTTTTTGGCAACAATGCAAAACGTTATGTTTGGCGTAAAAGCAACACAGCTCATCACCCTGAACACACCATCCCCACTGTCAAACATGGTGATGGCAGCATCATGGTTTGGGCCTGCTTTTCTTCAGCAGGGACAGGGAAGATGGTTAAAATTGATGGGAAGATGGATGGAGCCAAATACAGGACCATTCTGGAAGAAAACCTGATGGAGTCTGCAAAAGACCTGAGACTGGGACAGAGATTTGTCTTCCAACAAGACAATGATCCAAAACATAAAGCAAAATCTACAATGGAATGGTTCAAAAATAAACATATCCAGGTGTTAGAATGGCCAAGTCAAAGTCCAGACCTGAATCCAATCGAGAATCTGTGGAAAGAACTGAAAACTGCTGTTCACAAATGCTCTCCATCCAACCTCACTGAGCTCGAGCTGTTTTGCAAGGAGGAATGTGAAAAAATGTCAGTCTCTCGATTTGCAAAACTGATAGAGACATACCCCAAGCGACTTACAGCTGTAATCGCAGCAAAAGGTGGCGCTACAAAGTTTTAACTTAAGGGGGCTGAATAATTTTGCACGCCCAATTTTTCAGTTTTTGATTTGTTAAAAAAGTTTGAAATATCCAATAAATGTCGTTCCACTTCATGATTGTGTCCCACTTGTTGTTGATTCTTCACAAAAAAATACAGTTTTATATCTTTATGTTTGAAGCCTGAAATGTGGCAAAAGGTCGCAAAGTTCAAGGGGGCCAAATACTTTCGCAAGGCACTGTATTTCCTGAACGACATGTTTGAGTGAACAGGATCTACCTGCGCAACAAATCACAGGGTTGCATTTACTTGAAAGGTTAAAGGAATGAAGTAGCTTAAGTAAAGGTAAGGACATACCACATATTACAAACCGCACACATACCTATGACAGAAATCATGTTTGACTTCCAACAGCTGCCAAACAAAACCTGTTGAACACGTTTTACTGGCAGACGTCAATGATGAGACTTGAGGGGAGGCACACCTTGGTCTTTGTTAGATTGTTAGGCCATGGCACCATCTCCGGGAAAGACAATAAAAAAACCTTATCTTTTTAACAGAGTACCTAAGTGCCTGGGCAGTATACTCATTATCTCTTACGTCAAAGATGCCAGTACACACACAATTACATGGCTCGCAATACATCGTAGTAACACAACGTTGACTGCTATTCAGAGTCGCATATTAAAATATTGACTTAGTACTTTCATTTAGCAATGAATAATGACACCTCATTTCATATAGGGTAAGCTGTTGTGAGAGTGGAGTGGTGTGCTTGAACTTTCCATTCCCGATAAACTCCAGATTTAGCTCAACTAGAACATTTGCAGACACTTTTCTCGTTCAAAAAGCTGGTTAAACATATCAAAGTTCACAGAGGAGGTAGTGAAAGAACACACAAAAAAAAAAACGTTTTCTTGAGCCATTGTCTGAACACTGTCTAAACAGTTCATTACATCTAAACACGGACTCATCCAGGCATGGACTTTACTGTAACACACAAACAGTCAACATTCTCATTAATACATGAGGGTTTCTGAAAGTTTTTTTGAGGTTTGACAAATTGCCTCATCTCACATGTATTAGAAGGCTGACACATTTCTCAGGCAGAGAGAGAGAGATAACTATGAAGAGAGAAGGGTAGAACGAGAGAGATTCTGAGTGAGTGACCCCATTAGGAAGAGGCAGGCTAATGATGTTTAAAAAGCTCTCGGGGCGCGACAGCCCGGTGGTTTGCCTGGATTCCCAAGCCCATCCATGATCCCCCCCCCCCCCCCCCCCTTGGTTTTTACCCAGGCCAAATGGGCGGAACAGCCTATTCTCATCCACGCTCTCATTGTGCTCCCAGAGCTATTCTGATGCCCTCCATTGTGTGCCGTACACTTTCCACGGCTCTCAGCGGTTTTGGTGGGTCCACATCTTAAACCCCTCCATTATGGGAGAACCCCCAGCGCCACATTTGGCTGTGCTGGCTTTTATCATTCACCGGCCACACGTTTGACTTCTCAGCTTATGTCACACAAACACACAACAGGAAGTCAGAGAAGAGGAACAAAACAGAAGTACTTCTTTTTATGGTATGAAACTGCTTTAGTTTGAATGACAAGCCTATAGATTTCAAACAGGTACAAAAATAGCATAGGAGGCTGTTGAGGGGGGGAAGATTCATAGTAGTGGCCAGAACAAGGCTAACATATCAAACCATGACTACGGTCCAAACACTTAAAAGACACACCCTATGCCCTCAGCCCTCAAATTAACTGGACACTTCTGATGACATATCATGACGTCTGATGAGTATACACTTGCAGGGCGAGGGAGGAGGGAATGATTTTTAAATGGACCATCCTTGGGCTGAAATTTGTCACTCGTTCATCCCGCGATGATTGTGTTTTCAGCCACCGGTAGCTTGTGGTTGCTGTATATGCGCTACAGTCAATTATGATTCCATAATAGTTTATAGTAAATAGTTTTCAACTGAATTTTGGAATCAGTAGAGACTGGCGACTCGGCACGCATAATAAAGCAGGAAATCTTCTCTTCATTAAGCAAAGGGCCTATCAGGGCGATAGCAATAGCAGAGAGCCACCTCGGCTTCTACTTCCCGGTACTTCCTGCTTCCCAAGAAATGGGGAGGGTTTTGCTCCATTCTGGACCTATGTGTCCTCGACAGCTATTTGACGAAATTCACATTCCGTCTGCTTACAGAGGTACGATCTTAATTTGAGCCAATTTGTTCAGCAAGAAAATATTATTTTGTAGGAGTTGATACATTTTTAGTTAGTGGAAATTACAAACTTTAGGAGCCTTTTTAAAGCCTGAGTTTAAAAAGCTATTAAAGTTTGAATTTCCTGATGTACAGGAAAATTCTCAGCAACACGGTCGCCAGGTGTACAGTGTTTCCTCTGACACATTGGTACGGCTGGCTTCCAGATTAAGCGGGCGTTGTGGGTTGGGACAGGACTGTAACTACCAATTGGATACCACGAAAATTGGAGAGAAAAGGGGGTAAAAAAAAAATAATAAAAAAAAAAGAGTGTACATGTGTGCGTTCAACGTGCTGTCTCTATTCGTCCAGGCGACTGGTTTACCTCGGTGAACCTACAGGTGTCTGAGGCTAGCGCTAACTTCCTGAACGTCCAGAAAGTGTGTAGAGGTAGCGCTCACACCCTTGAGAAACAAGGGGCTGAGTCTCCACCTACATAGACAATTACCTGCTTTGCTCCCCAACACGGGGACAAGCGGAACAAGACACAACTTCCCTGGTAAACCCACCTCTCCGAGCCAGGGTTCCAGATCATTCAGAAAAATAGCTGCTTGGTGCTATCACAGAGAATAGAATACCTAGGCTTAATGCTGGATTCTCTCGCTTGGAAGACCGCATCATGTCCCTTTGACAGTGCCTCTCCCTGTTCCACAACGTGTGTTCAGGATTTGCCTCCAAGTGCTGGGGTTGATGGCATCCACCATCTCCGTACCTCTTGGTCTACTGAGGATGAGAGACTTCCAGCGCTGGATGTTAGCCCCAAACCTGTGTACACGGCTTCAGCTCAATTGCCAGATAGAGGTAACTTCCATGTGTCTCTTGGCTCTCTGTCACTGGGAGGAAAAAAAATTGATCTTTGTTCCTGGCACTCCCCTAGGGTAGATAGTGGTGAAGACAGATGCATCACTCAAGGGCTGGGACACAGTTCACATGGGGGAAATGCAATAAAAGGAGTTTAGACTCCACAACTCAGCATTTCTCACATAAATGACATTGAAATGTTGATAGTGCATTTTTTCACTGAAACACTTTCGACTCTCCCTTTGGAATTGTCTTGATCAGAACGGACAATACGACTGTGGTGGCATACGTCAACCGCCAGAGTGGCACTGTGTTTAAACAGACTATCCGTCTGGATTATCCTGTGAAGCAGCGCACACTTACCGTCCCTACGAGAGACTCATGTCGTACCGAACACAGGCGCTGACTTATTTTCCAGAGGGAGTCCCAATCTAGGGGATGGAGACTTCTCCCCAAAGTGGTGAAACAGATCTGGGAAAGATACGGTCAAGCATTCGTAGATATAAAGTTTGTGCCTATTCCATAAGATCAGTCTTGTGAAAGCTGCCTTTTCCTACACAAGAAGAACTGGACAAGGAAATCCTCATGAAATTGTATGTAAAACTAATAAGTCACCACCTTACAAAAAAATGTGACTCTCATGAACCCAACCGTGTCGGTTGTTTGGCTCTACGACATCCACAAGCTTTGCGGCAGTTGTCTGAACTCTGTCGCGGACGTCCTCATTTTTAAGAGGTCTTCTCACAAGACCAACTGTCCAGACCGAACCGTTGGAGCTACAAACTAATATCTCACCAATATCTCACAAACACGAAGGTGTGGGTTGTTTTGCTTTACGACACACACATGCTTCAGGGGAGTCTTCTGAAGGTAACCCAGTACCGGGCTGTAAAAACGACAAAAAGTGCATAGGGGGTAAAATGTGCCCTGAATAATGTGATCAAACATGGTTCTAAATTTCAAACGCTTCAAAACCTTGTTCCTAATATTTTATTTTTAGACTGTCTGTTTTGCTATTTACAAATGTGTTATTCAATGCATTTCTATGGGCTATAGCAGTAAAGGACAAATTCAATAGATATTATACCTACAGGGGTCCTAAAATGGCTAAATTATACATTTTAGATATTGCGATGTAAGGGCTTAGACCTATAGGGGTTGTAAGTTCTCTCTCTAGCCGCTATCTCGGCCTGTCATACAGGCTTCGACAAGACACCCCGTTATGTTGTTTCCTGTTACGTCTGGTTCCCAAGTCTTTAGTCCCGTCGTGGGATTTTTCACAGCTACCTTCTGAGTCACTGGGAATGGTGGAGATGAAATATCTCCTTTAAGACCATGTAACTGGTCGCCCTTACCTCGACAAAGTGAGTGAGTCCATGCACTGTCAGTTCACCATTAGTGTTTACAATTTGCCTGGGGCTTTTCGAAGGTTACCTTGTTACTCAACCCTGCCTTTATGCCGAAAGTTAGTGCCAATTACAATTGTCTCGCCTTGGAGCTTGTGGCTCTGTTCAAGGGCATCTCCTTACAGGAGATTTGCCAAGCAGCTTGCTGGGCATTCCCTCATACTTTTATGAGGTTCTACCGACTAGATGCCACTGCACCTTCATTGGCGCATACTGTCCCTCAGTGTCGGGACCTCTGAGTGTTGATACGTTGGAACTACCTGGCTTCGGAGAGCATGTGCGATACGGGAGTGGGCCATATCCCTCTAGTGAGATGTCAAATCAAATCATTGAAAGAGAACTTAAGGTTACTTGTTGTAATCCAGGTTCTCTGACATTATGAGTAAGACATCTCACCACATTCCCCTACTTGCAAGAGTGTGAGGAAGTTCGGCATGCTCGAGAATGTCTCACAAACCAGGCGAGTGGCTCTTTAGTGTGGGGGGAGGGGCTCCCTCATTTGCCATTCGACCTGACGGTCTCCGACAGACGTGTATGATTCGTTCTTCAAGACTGTTATAAGATTCTGGGGAATCTCTCTACTGAGATGTCTCACTCATAATATCAGAGAACCGGGGTTATGCAAGCAAGCTTAAGTTATAGAAGCAAAAGCTAAGCTAACTATGAGTAAATATAGCAACTGTTTGGTAGCTAACACTTTACATTAAAAATGTTAAGTCTTTACATTAAGTTGCTCTTGTACCTGTGTAGTAATGTTGTTATTACTCTAGTGATAACATTGCATTAACTAACATTGTATTGAGAAGTTAAAACATTGTAGTTTCTAGATGAATTACAGAGTAAATACACAGCAGAGCAGCCTAATGGGAAATGTTTCCAAATGTTTAAGAACGACCAGACCCCGTCAAACGACCAGACCAGAACGACCAGACCCCGAGTCGTTGATTGATCTGTTTGTCTGGCTTATTCTAAGGAACACTTTATTGCACTTAATTGTCAACACAGAATAAAACGTGCATTCTCTGTTCCATTTCAGAGCGATGGTCGGCAACCTGGGGATGCTGGACGAGTCCGAGCCACTATGAGGACGGCTGTGTGGGAATCAGTAACAACAGGAGTGTGAGTGACTCGCCAGATAGAGGCGATGCTTTCCGGGGAGGCCCTCCTGTGAATCTCCCCGAAACACGCATGACTCCTGCTCCAGGTGGGAAAACTAGGATGGAACACACACACACTGCTCTGCAAAGAGCCACAGGAACAACTACCTCAGCAGCTGCTCTTTCACACACAAAGACACGCATACCACTGTTGCCATCACCACTCTGACCTGACAGAGGAAGAACACCGGAAGGTTCCGGAATACATTTTCCAGGATGTTTGTGAATTTCCGGCGGATCCGCAAGTGCCAGTGCGTGCAGTTGATGACCACATGCCTGGTGCTGTCGGTGGTGATGGTATGCTGGGAGCAGCTGGACAGTGGCATGGTGAGCCACATCAACTCCTACTCTTACCGTTACCTGGTCAACAGCTACACTTTCATCAACAAGAGCTTCACCATCCCACGACAGGAGGCCCACATGTTCAGTAACCACCGCTACCTACTCAACCACCCATACAAGTGCTCAGGAGAGAAGGACATTTTACTGCTTCTGCTCATCAAGTCCTCCCCGGAGAACTTCGAGAGACGGCGAGCCATACGGTCGACGTGGGGCAACGAGACCTACATTCGCCAAGACCTGGGGGTGACAGTGAAGGTGATGTTTGTGCTGGGCCTTCCCAAGCAGCATGAGACTGCCCAGACGTGGAGGGGGAGGAGTGGAGGTATCCAGGACAGCCTGGTCGATGAGGACCGCAGGCATGGCGACATGGTCCAGCAGGACTTTGTGGACACGTTCCACAACCTCACCCTCAAGCTTCTGCTACAGTTCCGCTGGGCTCATTTCTACTGCCCGCATGCCCGCTTCCTCATGACAGCTGACAATGATATCTTCGTGCACATGCCCAACCTGGTGCGCTACCTGCAGGACATGGACAGGAAGGGCGTGACGGACTTCTGGATCGGTCACGTGCACAGAGGCGCGCCACCGATCCGCCAGAAGGAAAGCAAGTACTACGTCCCGCAAGAGATGTACCCTTGGGCGTCATACCCGGACTACACGGCAGGGGCCGGTTACGTCGTCTCAAGAGACGTGGCGGACAAAATCTACCAGGCCTCATTGACGCTCAATGCCTCGCTGTACATTGACGATGTCTTCATGGGCATCTGTGCCAATGCCATGGGCGTGTCGCCACAGGAACACGTGTACTTCTCAGGCGAAGGCAAGGCGCCCTACCACTTGTGCATCTACGACAAGATGATGACATCGCACGGCCATGTGGCCGACATTTATGAGCTCTGGGAAGCCGCCACAAACCCGGAGGTCAAAAGGGTCACATCGGGACTTCTTGGGAGGTTGTACTGCACGGCAGTGAAACTCACCCTTCTGTGCAGACCCTACTTCTTCAACACCTACCCCTGCAAGGCAGCCTTGTTGTAGTACTGTAAACTTACTGTGTTTGGTCCAAAACGGAGTGCGGGATCATTTTGCTTTCATCACTCCCATTATTTGAAAAGACTTGAGGAGGGAAGGGGGAGGGAGAAACGCATGAGTCATATCTATTGCTGTAAATGTGGGTTTTACATTAACCATCTACCTATATGGTTTTACAGTAACTGTCTATCTATATGGTTTTACAGTAACTGTCTATCTATATGGTTTTACAGTAACTGTCTATCTATATGGTTTTACAGCAACTGTCTATCTATATGGTTTTACAGTAACTGTCTATCTATATGGTTTTACAGTAACTGTCTATCTATATGGTTTTACAGCAACTGTCTATCTATATGGTTTTACAGCAACTGTCTATCTATATGGTTTTACAGCAACTGTCTATCTATATGGTTTTACAGTAACTGTCTATCTATATGGTTTTACAGTAACTGTCTATCTATATGGTTTTACAGTAACTGTCTATCTATATGGTTTTACAGCAACTGTCTATCTATATGGTTTTACAGTAACTGTCTATCTATATGGTTTTACAGTAACTGTCTATCTATATGGTTTTACAGTAACTGTCTATCTATATGGTTTTACAGTAACTGTCTATCTATATGGCCGGCAGTGGTCCAGTTCTTGCTAGCTTTAAGATGTATTGAACAGTCCCACCTCTCTGGGAGGGCAGAGGCTGAATGTGATGAACAACAGATGCTTCCCAAGGAGATGCTGTCCAGACATTATGTTGAAACATAGGATTCACAGTGAATTTCTTCTCCCACTCCCCCATCTCTTTCCGTTAAACTGATTGAGAGAATGTTTCCCTGGCCTTGAACTCTGTTGATTATGCGGTTTAAAACTAACTGCGCATGAACACAATTGGCTCATTGTCTGTCGTTTCCCGGTAAGGTTAGCTAAGGTTAACGAGAAGAGACTGTTTATAACTTTATTATAACTTAACAGTCCATATGGTTGGCCGGCAGTATGAAACTGCAAGCAGTCATTTGAAACTGAGGTTAATAAAAGTCTTACAAACTCTGCAGTCGTAAGGTGTAAGCTGTCTGGGGTGTAGCAGTACATTAATGTGTAGCCTATGTGTGAGTTGTTAGTGGTGAATAGTGACACTGACACACACTGTATTATGTGTGAGTGCCAAAAATGTCTATGTTGCGAGGTGCAAAATTCCACCTGCAGATTCAAAGTATTGTGCATGTCAGCTGATTGCTTCTTCTTAATTAATGAATTGTTCTGTAAATTACGTGAGGATGCAGGTGAAATATACAGCAGCTTTCAAGCAATTTCTTTTTTATTTCATTTGGAAACCCAGCCCAAAGCATATTGGCAGCCTTTTCAACCTGTCGCAAAGTAAACAGGAAACAAACAATGGGCTTCCAGGTAGACTGAAATGTGATAGACTCAGGGCCAGCTCCAAGGATGAACTATTTTGAGTTATTTTTGAGGGGGAACTCAGACTGGGTCTCAACTTACTGTTGAAATTTGGTTGTTCATCCGCAGTTCTTCTCTTGTTTTGTCAGTCGCTGACAGTCACTCAATTAGCCATGTCAGCTACCAATTTTTTGATTGGTAAATGAGTCTTGCCAGTTATCTAAACCTGCAGTAATTATGGCCGAATACCGACCATGCACACAGAGCACGTGCCCAGGGGCCATGACCTCCAGGAGGCCCCCATTGATTTTTGTTAAGGGTCAGACACACTGAGAAATCTGACTGCTGATGGGTACTTAGCACTTCTGCCCAGAGTGTCGGCAGTTAACTTATTGTTTCTCATATAGAAAAGTTTTACCTCTGATTTGCTTTGTTTTAAATACTCCACACCATATGGTGGGAGCAGTTTGTTTTGCTTGTCCCTTCTGTGGCTAATGTTGTTGCTAGCTAGCTAGAATTTGTAGTAAGCTATTGTTGACACTAGCCATCTGTCGGCTCCCCACGTGGAGGTTCGTGCTTTCTAATTGGTTCAAAGTCAAATTCTCAGCCACTAACAAGCATTGTTTTTCTACAGTAGAAACAGCAGGTTCGTCGGTACCAGGTCGGTACACAGCAGGGACATCTTTTGTTCTATCAAGAGAAGTAACGGCCTCATAAGTACCTATCGGCAGTCAGATTTTGCAGTGTGTCTGTACCATTAGTCACTCTCCTTCAGATATCATTAACATGGCATAAGTTATGGAAAAATTAGTAGAAGTGCAGGAAATTGGCTTTAAAACTGCAAAAATGTCTCTCTGCCCCGTAGCAAAGTTAATTGAATTGCATGACATTTGAAATAAAATAGCCAAAATTTTTCTCCACCCCAAAATGTATAGAACTGCAGAAAACGTATCTCTGCCGTCAAGAGCGGGGGCCACTAAAACAAATGACCCGCATGGTGGGGCCACAACTCTGGTGTGTGTATAGAAAAGGTGTGTACATCAGTAGTTATATAGGATGAGCCATGACTAGAATATAGTATATACACATAAAGTGGGTAAAGCAGTATGTAAACATTATTAACGTGAGCAATGTTCAATGACTTTGTGTACATAGGGCAGCAGTCTCTAAGGCTCAGGGCAGGGTACCGGGCATAGGCCGGCTAGTGATGACTGTTCAACAGTCAGAGGGCCTGGAGACAGAAGCTGTTTATCAGTCTCTCGGTCCCCGCTTTGATGCATCTGTACTGTCTCCGCCTTCTAGATGGAAACTGGGTGGCTCAGGAGATTGAGGTCCTTGATGATCCTATTGGCCTTCCTTTGACACCGGGTGCTGTCAATGTCCTGGAGGGCAGGCAGTGTGCCCCCGATGGTGCGTTTGGCTAACCACCCTCTGGGGAGCCCTGCGGTTGCGGGAGATGCAGTTGCCATACCAGGCAGTGATACAGCCCGACAGAATACTCTCAATGGTGCATCTGTATAAGTTTGTGAGAGTCTTAGGGGCCAAGCCAAATTTCTTCAGCCTGCTGAGGTTGAAGAGGAGCTGTTGCGTGACGGGACAATTTCAGGTCCTCAGTGACAGTAGCCTAAAAACTGGAGCTCTATTTCTGTTGATATAAGACATTAAAACTGGGCTTTTCAGTCTCCACAATAACAATCTACAATTGTTTTGAGTGAGTGCATTTCTGATATGTGGCTTGAGTAAGATAAGTGGTTGAATTGTACAAAAATAATAAAATAAAATGTAACCCTTATGTACACTATATTTACAAAAGTATTTGCACACCCCTTCAAATTAGTGGATTCGGCTATTTCAGCCACAGCGTTGTGTATAAAAATCGATCACACAGCCATGCAATCTCCAGGAACAAACATTGGCAGGAGAATGGCCTTACTGAAGAGCTCAGTGACTTCCAAAGTGGCACAGTCATAGGATTCCGCCTTTCCAACAAGTCAGTTCGTCCTTTCTGCCCTGCTAGAGCTGCCCCTCACAGAACGGGACCGCCGAGTGCGTAAAAATTGTACTTGTGCCAACGTTGCTTCCAGAGGCCGTTTGGAACTCTGTAGTGAGTGTTGCAACCGAGGACAGGCGATTTTTACGAACCGCACAGCACTTGGCGGTCCGGTTCTGTGAGCTTGTGTGACCTACCACTTCGGGGCTGAGCCGTTGTTGCTCCAAGATGTTTTCAATTCACAATCACAGCACTTAAAGTTGACAGGGCCGTTCCAGCAGGGCAGACATTTGAGAAACTGACTTGTTGGAAAGGTGGCACGTTGAAAGTCACTGAGCTCTTCAGTACGGGCTATTCTACTGCCAATGTTTGTCTAAAAAGATTGCATGGCTGCGTGCTTGATTTTATACACCTGTCAGAAATTAGTGTGGCTGAAATAGCCAAATCCACCAATTTGAAGGGGTGTCCACATACTTTTGTATATATAGTGTATATCCCTCGCATCCATTTTCTCTTGAGCCTTTTTCCTTTTGTGTGTTTTCTATGCCTGATGGCCCACCACTCGTGCTGAAAGAGGTGCGTAGGGATATCTTTGAGATTAGCCACTCTCCAAACAGTGGGCCTGTTTCCAAGGCAACGCCAGAGAAAATAATTCACTCAAATGGTTCAAAGAAGAGCCCAAAACAGGCTCCAACAACCTAACGCAAACAATTCATAGCCACTATACTGGACATTTAGCTTTAACATTCATCTTGCCCTTGGGTTGCTATTGTAACGTCCTGTTCAGAATGACAAAACTACCCAAACATAATCCTTTTAGTTGGTTGTCACTTTAAGATTGTAGCTTTACAATAATAAACATTGTATTTCCATGTTTCTTTCCAGTCCTCCAGTCCTTTGGAAGACTGGCTTCTCTGCAAGGAAAACCGGGCCAAGCAGGATCAGACACTCTGAAGTCATCTAAATATCCAATATGAGTTAATAGATTTTTCTCCTCCCTCCCGAAGCGACCCTGCCAGCATAATTGCATTGACTTCTGTGAACGTGGGAGTCAAAGAACAGAGTTAATGTGCTAAAAATAAATGCACATATCATAGCCAATTACGCAGTCACTGAGCTGCTCAGTGCCCCCGAGGCAGACTATAATTATAACTAACCTGCCTGCCTGCCTCAGACCTATACACATGCACAGAGATATGGATACTTGATTTGTATGATATGTGTTAGTTTGTCGATGTCCATCATCTATTTCGTATGATATGTTATGAATTGCAATTCGTACAATATGTTACTAATTTGCAAGATGCGCATGTTACGAATTCCAATTGGTTGTGGCTAATGTCAGCTAGACAAGGGGTTAAGGTTAGGATTTCGGTTAAATTTCAGCTAAAAGGATTAAGGTTAGCTGACATGCCAAGTAGTTTCAAAGTTGCTAAATAGCTCAAATTGTCAGTGATGACATTCGAACACGCAACTTTTGGATGTTCATGTTATATGCCCGATCAACCACCCTCTTGTTTTTGCCTTAATTAACCTTCTGTCTCATAACCATATCAAACGTAAACATATCATACTAACTCGACTGTCCTGAATTCAAGTATGGTCTCAAATCTGGGACAATCTGAGTATATCCATAATCTCTGAGTAAACAGTCCATGTAGGCCATTTGTGTTGTGACATACAGATGTGTCTATGCTCCCATATGTAATGTTTACTAAAGCATGGCACCTGTAAGTCTACAAGTACTCAATAGTTATCCATTGACTACTAATCGCTTAGTCAAATCATAAGAGAAACCATTTGTTCACCAAGATACAATTTTGGAAATCATTAGCAGGAAAATCCACTAGCAGCCTTCTGCAACAATATCCTAATACTCAGTGAGCATAGATCTACTGGTTGTCCTTGATTGGTGTAATAGGACACACCAAAAGGTTCTCCACAATTTATGCTAGCTTTGATCCACTAGGTGGCAACATTGAGCTGAGAAAGGCCTCAGTTCCGTACGGCACAGCAGAAGATGCTGAACTGACATGAACATGAAACTAAGGGTGTTTTTAAATATAGTTCTCTTTAAAATAACCGATCTCAGTCCTCTTTAAAGCGGGGTCAAAAAGAAACAAAATAACTCAGTTCTCTTCGTAGTCACACTGCCCTTGCTTTTGAATGAGTCGGCAACTCTTTTGCCAGTTCACTTCACCCATTTTGTGGACCGAATCCTTTAGAAAGGAATCAAGATCTTTTCCCAAAATGCACTCTGGGTTTTTACAAAGTGCAAGACTAGACATTCAATCAGAATGTGTTATCGGACAGCTAGATATACACCTACTTGCACTTCGGAAGCTAATAGAATGCGATTAAATTGAAATATGAGACATGAGTTGTTAATAGTATCTTCTGATTACATGTACATTTTCTGCTAACAGAATAAATAGCAAATAAAAACTAAATATCAAATAACGCCGTAATTATATTGTACACCCAAGTTAGGCTACTGCGCATTTAAGAGGGAGAATAGATTGTGATGTCACCAAAAGATGTCATCTTCCCACACTCAATCAACAGCTTCAGAAGCTCTCTTAGCTTATAAATTGCAAACAAAGAATCTGAACTAAAAACCTGTGTCCTTGACAATCGCTAATCAATATCCAAAAAAATAGCACAACCGTCAAAATCTTCTCTTTTGTGGCACCAATGCGAGAGGTTGTGTCAGGGGAAACGGTGTTGCATTAGTCTAGTGTGTGGTGTGGGAATCATGACAAGCAAACCTGGGGAGCTTTGTGTTCACATTGCCCTAAAAATATGTAAGTGAACAGTTCACAAAAACTGTCTGAAAGGGACCAAGTGTGAAAACACCCTAAGAAGTCATGTTCTCATTGGACAAGATAACGTATCAACTACACCAGGGGTCTTCAAACGCTTACAATACGAGGTCCAGAGCCTGCTGTTCTGTTCTACCTGAATTAATGCACCCACCTGGTGTCCCAGGTCTAAATTAGTCCCTGTTCAGAGGGGAACAATGAAAAGCAGTGGAACTGGTGTTGAGGTGAGTGAGAGAGAACTTAACCATGGTTGTGGTTTATCTAAACTTTCATAGTTTCACCACCACGACAGGCAACACAGCTCATCTCTCAATCACCCACGTGGGTATAATCAATGAGCTGGCACGTGGGTATCTGCTTCTATAAACCGAGGAGATGGGAGAGGCAGGACTTGCAGCGCAATCTGCGCCAAAAATAGAAAGCACTTCTATTTTAGCCCGTGGCAACGCAGACGCTTGTTGACACCCGCGAGCAGTGTGGGTGCAATAACTGAATAACAGATTTCTACATTTATTTTTGCAGATGTATTCAGGGTATTATAGGCGCTCACTGGCCAAGCGCACGCACTGTCGTGGCTGCAAGGTCCGATCACTTGACACCAATGTAACGTGTCAGAAAATGCGCACAATTTATTTATTTTTTTAATTCAAAAATAAATTCAAAAAATTACAACACTGAAGCCTCCCTCCCTGATTGTAGCCCTGAAATAGAACACCTGATTAGATCTAAACAAGGGCTGGATATCAGCTGACAAGATAAAAATCAGGTGCGCTAGTAGCTCCGGTATAGATAAATGCATGAAACTGCTTGAGGTCCCCAGGGAGAGGTTTGAAAAGTAGGTAATTCGCCAACGATTTAAAACATGTAATAAATTACAATGCATGCTATCATTTAGTACAGCAAGTTCGGTTTTATTAATACATTCATAGTTTAAGGGAGAATAGCTACACGCTCTAAACGTTGTGTTCTGGAAAAACTAAGAGGTAAACTGCATGTGAGCAAAATATGGTAAAACCAAGGACTTGGACAAAGTGATAAAATAGAGTACACTTAAATTGACACATTGCATAAAATAGAGGGTTAAATCTATAACAAATAGTGCAGAATTGCAATTACACAGAACATTTGTTAGCGTAACATAATTGGCAGACTTATTAATACAGCACTTATACCGTTTTGTCCACAAGAAGATCACTAAACGGTCAAGCACATCTACTACACAAACCTTTGTTGAACACCGAAATAAAGTGATGAGAACCATAATATTACCTGTCGCCAAGGCTTTCGTAGCTCTGACCAACAAACTCTTTAAAAAAGGTTTGAATCTACAACTGTCCACCAGAGACCATTCGACGTCGCCTTATCCTACAAAATATCCAAAGTCTGATTCAGGCATAGCATTGAGAGAAGTTTACCTCGAACAATTAACGTAAGCACAATGCAAGTGTACGACCGCTAGCACCGCGCTAAAAATTAAAATTCTCAAACCACTGGTTCAAATCAGGTCAGCCACGTTCAAAGGCATCTCATCAACTGTCGTATTGTAAAACGTCTCGATATCCCGAAGGATACGCTTGTCCTCTTCGGTCACAAAGTTAATAGCCACGCCTTTTCGGCCAAAACGGCCACCGCGACCAATTCTGTAGAAATGAGGGGGAACACAATATCAGGTCCAAACTTGGCAACTACATTAAAGACTCAAGTCATACCACAAGGCATCTACTTCAAACTACATACCGGTGAATATAATTCTCTCGGTTTGTAGGAAGGTCATAGTTTATGACAAGGGAAACCTGCTGCACATCAATTCCTCGAGCCTGGAATAGCAACACATAACACTAGTTAGAAAGAAGCAAAGTTGAGGCACCGACATGAATATCAAAAGCACAATTGATTTTGAAATGTAGTCTGACATTAAGTAACAGATTCCTACAGCGAGAGAAACCCGTGGTGGAGAACAGACCTTTCATCTCCCAAAAGATATTAGCTCAAAGCCATAACAGGGCCATCGCAGAGGAAAAATCCTTTGGGGTTGCATTTTGGGATAACGCAACATGTACCCATGTTAAAAATCATCACTAATGACAGAGCAGTGATATTCTAGCCTCACCAGTAAGTCAGTAGTGATGAGCACTCTGCTGGAGCCAGATCGGAACTCCCTCATGATCACATCCCTTTCCTTCTGATCCATGTCTCCATGCTAAAAAAAGAAAGAAAAACACATTTAAAACATGTTCATTCAACCTGAACTTTACAATACAACTGTCCAACATGAAGGCATTTTGATCTCCATTATAATTCTCATAGCAATGTGTTTGGTGATCTTACAAGAGCAGAGACAGTGAAGTCCCTTGCGTGCATCTTCTCCGTCAGCCAGTCAACCTTCCTCCTGGTGTTGAGGAAGATGACTGCCTGAGTGATTGTCAGAGTCTCGTACAGGTCACACAGCGTGTCCAACTTCCACTCCTGGAAGAAACAGGAAGGGTACAGGTCATTTTACTGAGCAGGCCTGGCTAGCCTTATGACAAATTATTTCTAAATGGATCATTAGATTGTAGCACAGAACCTTGAGACACAAGACACCGGACAGTAAATGGCTCGCCCTAGTCTCATTGGCGGCGCTGCCTTCACTTCTCTTCCTTTGGTGTACCCATGCTCACAAGGGTCAAGCCCAGAGGCTTCACCCCCGACAATTTTAGCGGGGTGCTTTAAATGCTATATACTTGGTTGGACTACAGGAACTCAATATTTGCAACTGAATAAATGTGGAGCCATGGTGTTGGTGAGCACAACCCACCTCGCGCTCTACATTGATGTAGAACTGCTTGATACCCTCCAGGGTAAGCTCCTCCTTCTTCACCAGGATGCGAATGGGCTCTCGCATGAACTTCTTGGTCACCTCCAGGACATCCGCAGGCATGGTAGCAGAGAGGAGGACCACCTGTGGATATACCGGAGAAAACACTTGTAACAAGGTGAACTGGAGACATGCACTTTGTCATCCAAAGTGGCCGATTCATTGTCGCACTGGGCCTCGAGACAGAAGTTAACGAATATTAAGAATGAGGTTAGACCCCGACGCATTTCCAGCACAGCGCGTAGTGCTCTCCCTCCACGCAATACTCTGCTGGCATTATGGCAGAAACCAAGCTAACCAGTCACCCCACTTCCACATAAAGTGACTAGGGAAAACAATCCCATATGATTGCCTTGTGAATATAAGGTCACATATTCAGCTTCTATGCTCTTCAGCAAAGACTGCAAAACAGTTGTGTATACTTGCACAACATTTTACTGAGTTACTGTACAAAAATGTTAAAAATGCAACATGTAAAATGTTGGTCCCATGTTTGAGCTGAAGACCCCAGAAAATGTCCAAACCAAAAATTGTGTATAAAATGGTTTACATCAGCATTTCTTATTTTGCCAAGATAATCATGTAGCACTGACACATGTAGCACTTCAAAAAGCTGACTAAACAGCATGATCATTACAGATGCACCTTGTGCTGGGGACACAATGCCACAAATGTCTCAGGTTGAGGGAGTGTGTAATTGGCATGCAAACTGCAGGAACGTTCACCAGAGCTGTTGTCTGAGATTTTAATGTTAATCTACCATAAGCCACCTCGAACAATGCTACCTTATATAAATGTTACTTACCCTACATTATTCATCTCATATGCATACGTATATACTGTACTCTATATCATCGACGGTATCCTTATGTAATACATGTATCACTAGCCACTTTATACTATACTATGCCACTTTGTTTACATACTCATCTCATTTGTACATACTGTACCCGATACCATCTACTGTATCTTGCCTATGCTGCTCTGTACCATCACTCATTCATATATCCTTATGTACATATTCTTTATCCCCTTACACTGTGTACAAGACAGTAGTTTTGGAATTGTTAGTTAGATTACTTGTTATTACTGCATTGTCGGAACTAGAAGCACAAGCATTTCGCTACACTCGCATTAACATCTGCTAACCATGTGTATGTGACAAATAAAATTTGATTTGAACAGTTTGAGAATTTGGTAGTACAGCCAAAACGGCCTCACAACCACAGGCCACGTGTAACCGCGCCAGCCCAGATCCTCCACATCCAGCTTAGACTTGTTTACGTGTTGCTGTACATTTTGTTGCCAACCTATTTTGCTACCTGACAACTTTACGGTTTTTACTTTTTAATTACCGTTTATATTTTTTTCCCCCTCAACTTTTTCACTCCGGACGCTTTATCTGGACATGGTTCGTCAGGACCTCCAACAGCCGAAGCTAAGTAGTAACATTAACATGATGCCTTCTAATTGCAGTCACTGTACTCCTAATATACAGGAGAACGATCGCCTTACGGTGAGGATAGCTGTGCTACAAGCCCAGCTTCAGATGCAAATGCAGACGTTTCAATTTACAAAAAAAAAAAGACGTTTTCGTCTTTTGAGTTTCTAGTCAAATTTATGCAGCCTACTCAATCACTTTTTATAGCTACTGTTTACAGGCCTCCTGGGCCATATACAGCGTTCCTCATTGAGTTCCCTGAATTCCTCGGACCTTGTAGTCATAGCAGATAATATTCTAATCTTTGGTGACTTTAATATTCACATGGAAAAGTCCACAGACCCACTCCAAAAGGCTTTCGGAGCCATCATCGACTCAGTGGGTTTTGTCCAACATGTCTCTGGACCCACTCACTGTCAGTCATACTCTGTACCTAGTTTTGTCCCATGGAATAAATGTTGTGGATGTTAATGTTTTTCCTCATAATCCTGGACTATCGGACCACCATTTTATTACGTTTGCAATTGCAACAAATAATCTGCTTAGACCCCAACCAAGGAACATCAAAAGTCGTGCTATAAATTCACAGACAACACAAAGATTCCTTGATGTCCTTCCAGATTCTCTCTGTCTACCAAAGGACGCCAGAGGACAAAAATCAGTTAACCACCTAACTGAGGAACTCAATTTAACCTTGCGCAATACCCTAGATGCTGTTGCACCCCTAAAAACTAAAAACATTTCTCATAAGAAACTAGCTCCCTGGTACACAGAAAATACCCGAGCTCTGAAGCGAACAGGCAGCGAACAGTTGAAAAGCATGCATTTGGTTTTACTAGCGTTTAAGAACAGTTGGAGGCCACGGAAGGAGTGTTGAATGGCATTGAAGCTCGTTTGGAGGTTAGATAGCACAGTGTCCAAGGAAGGGCCGGATGTATAGAGAATGGTGTCGTCTGCGTAGAGGTGGATCAGGGAATCGCCCGCAGCAAGAGCAACATCATTGATTTATACAGAGAAAAGAGTCGGCCCGAGAATTGAACCCTGTGGCACCCCCATAGAGACTGCCAGAGGACCGGACAACATGCCCTCCGATTTGACACACTGAACTCTGTCTGCAAAGTAGTCGGTGAACCAGGCAAGGCAGTCATTGGAAAAACCGAGGCTACTGAGTCTGCCGATAAGAATATGGTGATTGACAGAGTCGAAAGCCTTGGCCAGGTCGATGAAGACGGCTGCACAGTACTGTCTTTTATCGATAGCGGTTATATCGTTTAGTACCTTGAGCGTGGCTGAGGTGCACCCGTGACCGGCTCGGAAACCAGATTGCATAGCGGAGAAGGTACGGTGGGATTCAAGATGGTCAGTGATCTGTTTGTTGACTTGGCTTTCGAAGACCTTAGATAGGCTGGGCAGGATGGATATAGGTCTGTAACAGTTTGGGTCCAGGGTGTCTCCCCCTTTGAAGAGGGGGATGACTGCGGCAGCTTTCCAATCCTTGGGGATCTCAGACGATATGATAAGAGAGGTTGAACAGGCTGGTAATAGGGGTTGCGACAATGGCGGCGGATAGTTTCAGAAATAGAGGGTCCAGATTGTCAAGCCCAGCTGATTTGTACGGGTCCAGGTTTTGCAGTTGCTGGATAACATCGACCCAGAGCATCCCTAATATTATCGATGGGTGACATGTCTGGTTAGTATGCAGGCCATGGAACTGGGAAATGTTCAGCTTCCAGGAATTGTGTACAGATCCTTCAAGCATTATGCTGAAACATGAGGTTATGGCAGCGGATTAAATGGCACGACAATGGGCCTCAGGATCTCGTCACTGTCTCTGCATTCAAATTGCCATTGATAAAAAACACTGTTCATAGCTAATTCCTGCCCATACCATAACCCTACCTCCACCATGGGCCACGCGTCACAACGTTAACTTCAGCAAACAACTTGCCCACACGACAGCATACAGTGTGCTCGGTACTGTTGAAACACTCATCTGTGAAGAGCACACTTCTCCAGCGTGCCAGTGGCCATCGGAGGTGAGCATTTTCCCCACTGAAGTCAGTTACGACGCCAAACTGCAGTCAGGTCAAGACCCTACTGAGGACGACCATGCAGATGAGCTTCCCTGACACTGTTCGAGTAGAAATTCATTCACCTGCGGTATCTGAGACAGTCAGAAATAGAATGAAATAGGCATTCTATTTTTGCTCTTTTATAGCGACAACTACAGAAAAAAGTCAATCAAGTGCACAAGGCTACATGTGTGCAAAAACGTTCACTGAATAAAAACATAATAATCCCCCTTCCCACACGTGTTACTGTCAAGTTCAACACAACAAAAGCAATATCTCTGGGCTACACTGCACGTTATTACATTTTCCACAGGCAAAGTGTACATGGGTTCTACAATGTGCCAACAAGAGCCCCTTTGTTGGCACAGCTCTTTTTATCCACTGTATTGAAAAAGTGAACAAGCGAGAAAGAGGGGGAAGTGTGGTGTTCCCTTCACCTCTATAGTGGCATCCAGCTTAAGCCAGGCCCAGCTCCAGCTACACTTGATCCCTGAATCCACTTTTCTGACAACTACCGCCTAATTTTTGACCCAATTCTTCACCCTGAAAATTAACCACATACCGTAGAAGGAAGACATTAGTTCATAGAGAAACTAACATTTCACAAAGATTGCCAGGGTCCAGTACGCAACTAACTTGAGGATTGTCAAGGAGTCGTATACCACTTAATACTATAGCGAATTGTTTATGTTACTAACGTTAGCAAGCGGTCTGACTATTATCCAGTTAATTTTCACATCAAACTCAATTATTTGATCAGCTAAGTTGCTCAACATTTCTCTGGCTAGCTAATGGAGAATTCAATCCAGCTAGCAAGATACTTAATGCTAACAATTCTTGTTCCACCACACTTGCTCCCGCAACTCAAACTTTCCAAATAACGCCAGTGTTTTTCGGTTACAGCTCATGAAGTACACGTTATCACCTTCCCACCCCCGTGGTCAGGCTTCTCACCTACCTCTTCGTTATCATTCAGGGGACGCGCTGCTCTAACGGGCAAACTGCCTTTCCACTTGCCGCGGTCTTTCCAGAACGCACGCTGATGCTGTAACTAGCAAGTTGGTTGTCTCTTCAGTCACGTGCTGGATTCGGTTACGTAAACAATTGGCTGAGCCTTTTTTCATCTGATCTACACAGATCACGTAGGTTACCCGTTTTGGATTCAAAACGATACATTTCGCTGAAAGGCGACTAGTTTGCATCCCTGTTAATCAGCTTCTTGATATGCAGCACCTGTCGGGTGGATGGATCAGCTTGGCAAAGGAAAAATGCTCACTAACAGGGATGTAAACAAATTTGTGCACCACATTTGAAACACAAGCTTTTAGTATGGTCATTTTCTGGGATCTTTTCATTTCAGCTCACGAAACCAACACTTTACATGTATGTGTGTATGTATACATGTTCCGTGTGTATATAAAGAGGAGACCTACTTGAATGTTTGTGCTCAGTTTCTGAAAGATCTCATAGATCTGATCCTTAAAACCACGACTCAGCATCTCATCAGCTTCGTCCAGGACAAACATCTTGATGCATTTTGGAGCTATAATATAGTAGACAAGACTGCAATTTAGCACATGCATTTTATCAACAAGCTAGGAAGGCCTCTAAAGATTACCAATGGACGAGAGAAATGAGTTGGTCAGATGGCAGATACTTACACTGATGAGTACTTACACAGGTATCTCCTGTTAAGCATGTCAAACACCCGGCCTGGAGTCCCAACCACTATGTGGGGGGCCTCGGCCGTCAGCTTCTGCATCTCGTTGCGGACGTTGGTGCCCCCAATGCAGGCGTGGCAGGCAGCCCCCATGTAGTCTCCCAGAGCCAGAATCACCTTCTGGATCTGAAACGAGTCAAAATGTTTAATGGTGAGTTACGCTTGACATCAATGCATTATATTGACTTGAGGGTTTCTCGAGTGATCAGTCTAAAAAGTAGTCACCATTATCAGGTCTGTCCCGAAAGATGAAATGCCATCATTTCACTCAACCCCCGTTACAGAAGGGAACTGAAACCCCCCCCATAACAAGTGGTGTGCAAGGAGTCAGGTCAACTTTCAGAGCAATGCAGCCATGGACAGAGACTACACCGATCCTAAGAGATCCGTCACCTCCTTTAGTCCAATTTGTTGATTTTGCATGAAGGAAGGAAGTGGGGAAAATATAAATACCTTTTTGTTTGAGATTTAATATGCCGCCTTGGTCTGATACACACTTAAGTTTATCCTGACCTCAGGTACAGCATACCTGCTGAGCCAGCTCCCTGGTGGGGGCCAGTACCAAAGCCTGGGTCTCTTTCTGCTCCATGTCCAGTTGCTGCAAAATAGAGATGGCAAACGTGGCAGTCTTGCCAGTGCCCGACTGGGCTTGGGCAATGACATCGTAGCCTGGGTGGGAGCAAAGGGGTTTCATGATCAGAATGCAAATTAAGTCCTCATTCACTTGAGTGATCAGTAAGACTAAAAAGTAGTTCTCCACTGCAGTCCCGAACGATGGTATGCCATCATTTCAATGAATAAGAGGATGTTTAACTTTCATTTATTGGTATAAACAAACCATTGATTTACATACCTTTGATACAAGGAATGATTGCCCTCTGTTGAATGGCCGATGGCTTCTCAAAACCATACGCATAAATACCCCTAAGGAGTGTCTCCTTCAGGACCATGTCATCAAAGTTGTCTGTAATCTCATTCCAGTTGCTCTGCACAATGACATTAGTATTTAGTTTACAGTGTACAAATTATAAAGACGACAAAAGTAGTTTATTACAGGGAGTCAACTGCAGGTCTATGCTGGAGGTTGAGTGATCAGAATAAAAAGTAGTCACCATCATCAGGTCTGTCCCGAAAGATGAAAAGCCATCATTTCACTCAACCCTTGTTACAGAAGGGAACTGAAATCCTCTTTAACAAGTGGTGTGCAAGGAGTCGGGTAAACTTTCAGACCAACGCAGTCATGAAGAGATTACACCAATAATCTGATCCAGCATTTATTTTAACCAAAGTAATTTGTATTTAGCAAGGAGTGAGTTGAAAACGTACCTCGATGACACCATCAGGCTCCATCCCCTCTGGCCCTGCGTCATGCTCACGATCTCTTGAGCTATAGGTGAAAATAAGGGGCAGAGTCAGACAAACGGAGCAACCAAAACATTCAGATTAACCTGAATATGGTTATTGGGAGAGGGTTGGTGGATAAATGACAGGAAAATCCACATCAGCCAAGTTTAACATGAAAGTGTGATGAGTAAAATACAAAGTTGAAATTCCAGGGTCAGTCCCGAAAGATGGTGTGCCATCATCCCACACTACATCAGTAGAATCTAAATTACATTTAGCTAGTGTTGCTTATGGAGTAAGACCTGTGGTGTCCCAACGTCACCGATTTGGTTGGTTTGTCTCGCACGTGTCAACATCCCGATGGGGCACAAGTTACATAACATTAGCTAACTAATCTTCGTTGGGGCTGATAAGCCTATGAAATTCAATAAGATCAACAAACAGTTTCTCCTCTTCTATTCCTGCGGCCAACTCAGTCAGTGCGTTGAAATGTTTGCAAGCTGACTAGCTAACGTCAGCCAACTACCTAGATCCTTTAGCCAAACTAGCTGGAGTCAAAGCCATAAATTGATTACTCTAGTCTGGCTGAAACTTAAGTCAACCTAGGTTGGAACTAGGCCGTTGACACCATATGACGTTGTCTAGCTGGTTTTAGTGGTAAGCATCACATTCACTGACTGTAGGCATGTCAAAATTGTGTCTAGATAATCAAATTGTATATTTTCCTGCATGTTCTTTGCATCAGCGAACCATGAGGCGGACGTGAACTACCATATTGACAGAACACTAACGTGGCTAGCTAACGTTAACTAACGTTTAGCTAGCAAGCTAATGGCAATGGGGTCCGGCGTTGTAAACCACCTAGCTAGCTAGTTTTCTACGAATAGCTACA
The DNA here is from genome assembly GCF_057628025.1 of Oncorhynchus mykiss. Classification (NCBI taxonomy): domain Eukaryota; kingdom Metazoa; phylum Chordata; class Actinopteri; order Salmoniformes; family Salmonidae; genus Oncorhynchus; species Oncorhynchus mykiss. Next base: position 52,851,952 of record NC_143029.1, read on the forward strand.
AGATTAATGGAAAATGCATGTCATTTTAAGGTGACGCCAGGAAACAAGGCTTTTACCTGTTGTAATCAGGAGAATCGCTAGACATGATCAGTTCAAACTTCAACATGCGACTGGAAAAGATCTACAGCGAGGAGGACAAGCGATTTTATATGGCCGGACTATTTTCACTGCTATGTAAAGAGTCAATCTGGTCATTTTTCGGGACAGACAAGACATTCTCCACACAAAGACAATATTTTTAGTACACTAATATTTGTGTTTTATGTGTTGATACTGTGAAGCTGCGTTCTACAACGCGAAAACAACAAAATAGGTAGACTATATTTTATAGCGGAAGGATATTGCAGCACAAGTTGCATGTGTTTGGGTTACTACGGCGTTCTCATCATGTCAAAATTTATGGCATGCTAAATTCTATGGGGAATTTACTCAAAATTGTGCATGCACCTTTGCCAAGACAACATATCAACTTTATGAAAAAATGTCTAACCTCACACAGTCTCCTCTGTTCCTCATTTCTCATGTATAGTACCACTGAAGTATAATGGTAGCCAAGTGGTTAGAGCGTTGGACTAGTAACCGGAAGGTTGCAAGTTCAAACCCCCGAGCTGACAAGGTACAAATCTGTCGTTCTACCCCTGAACAGGCAGTTAACCCACTGTTCCTAGGCCGTCATTGAAAATAAGAATTTGTTCTTAACTGACTTGCCTAGTTAAATAAAGGAAAAATAAAAATTACAAGCATTTCATAAGTGTCAAAGGCTTTTAGTGACAATTACATGAAGTTGATGCAAAGAGTCAATATTTGCAGTGTTGTCCCTTCTTTTTCAAGACCTCTGCAATCCTCCCTGGCATGCTGTCAATTAACTTCTGGGCCACATCCTGACTGATGGCAGCCCATTCCTGCATAATCAATGCTTGGAGTGTGTCAGAATTTGTGGGTTTATGTTTGACCACCCACCTCTTGAGGATTGACCACAAGTTCTCAATGGGATTAAGGTCTGGGGAGTTTCCTGGCCATGGACCCAAAATATTGATGTTTTGTTCCCCGAGCCACTTAATTATCACGTTTGCCTTATGGCAAGGTGCTCCATCATGCTGGAAAAGGCTGTTTGTCACCAAACTGTTCCTGGATGGTTGGGAGAAGTTGCTCTCGGAGGATGTGTTGTACCATTCTTTATTCATGGCTGTGTTCTTAGGCAAAATTGTGAGTGAGCCCACTCCCTTGGCTGAGAAGCAACCCCACACATGAATGGTCTCAGGATGCTTTACTGTTGTCATGACACAGGACTGATGGTAGAGCTCACCTTGTCTTCTCCGGACATGCTTTTTTCCAGATGCCTCAAACAATCGGAAAGGGGATTCATCAGAGAAAATAACTTTAACCCAGTCCTCAGCAGTCCAATCCATGAACCTTTTGCAGAATATCAATCTATCCCTGATGTTTTTCCTGGAGAGAAGTGGCTTCTTTGCTGCCCTTCTTGACACCAGGCCATCCTCCAAAAGTTTTAATCTCACTGTGCGTGCATCTGCACGCACAGTGAGATGAAAATGCCTGCTGCCATTCCTGAGCAAGCTCTGTACTGGTGGTGCCCCAATCCCGCAGCTGAATCAACTTTAGGAGACGGTCCTGGCGCTTGCTGGACTTTCTTGGGCGCTCTGAAGCCTTCTTCACAACAATTGAACCGCTCTCCTTGAAGTTCTTGATGATCCGATAAATGGTTAATTTTGGTGCAATCTTACTGGTTGCAATATCCTTGCCTGTGAAGCCCTTTTTGTGCAAAGCAATGATGATGGCACGTGTTTCCTTGCAGGTAACCATGGATGACAGAGGAAGAACAATGATTCCAAGCACCACCCTCCTTTTGAAGCTTCCAGTCTGTTATTCAAACTCAATCAGCATGACAGAGTGATCTCCAGCCTTGTCCTCCTCAACACTCACACCTGTGTTAATGAGAGAATCACTGACATGATGTCAGCTGGTCCTTTTGTGGCAGGGCTGAAATGCAGTGGAAATGTTTTTGGGAGATTCAGTTCATTTGCATGGCAAAGAGAGACTTTGCAATGAATTGCAATTCATATAATCACTCTTCATAACATTCTGGAGTATATGCAAATTGCCATCATACAAACTGAGGCAGCAGACTTTGTGAAAATTTATATTTGTGTCATTCTCAAAACTGTTGGCCACGACTGTAGATTTAACTGTAACTCGGCAACTCAGGAACATTCACTGTCTTCTTGGTAAGCAACTCCAGTGTAGATTTGGCCTTGTGTTATAGGTTATTGTCCTGCTGAAAGGCAAATTCATCTCCTAGTGTCTGGTGGAAAGCAGACTGCACCAGGTTTTCCTCTAAGATTTTTCCTGTTCTTAGCTTCATACTGTTTCCTTTTTATTCTAAAACACTCCCCAGTCCTTAGTGATTACAAGCACACCTATAACATGATGCAGCCACCACTATGCTTGAAAATATGGAGAGTGGTCCTCAGTAATGTGTTGTATTGGATATGCCTGAAATGTAACACTTTGTATTCAGGACAAAAAACGAATTACTCTGTCACATTTGTTTTCCAGTATTACTTTATTGCTTTGGTGCAAACATGATGTATGTTTTGAAATATTTTTATTCTGTACAGACTTCCTTCTCACTCTGTCAATTAGGTTAGTATTGTGGAGTAACTACGATTTTGTTGATCCAGCCTCAGCTTCTCCTATCACAGCCATTAAACTCTGTATCTGTTTTAAAGTCACCATTGGGCTCATGGTGAAATCCCTGAGCGGGCTCCTTCCTCTCTGGCAATGAGTTAGGACGGACACCTGTATCTTTGTAATGACTAGGTGTATTGATACATCATCCAAAGTGTATTTTGTAACATCACCACGCTCACAGGGATATTTAATGTCTGCTTTTTTTTTACCCATCTACCAATAGGTGCCCTTCTTTGCAAGGCATTGGAATAACTCCCTGGTATTTATGGTTGAATCTGTGTTTGAAATGTACTGCTCGACCCAGGGACCTTTCAGATAATCGTATGTGTGGGGTACAGAGATGAGGTAGTCATTCAAAAATCATGAGAAACACTATTATTGCACACAATGTGTGAATTGTTAAGCAAATTGTTATTCCTGAACTGATTTAGGCTTGCCATAACAAGTGGTTTGAATACTTATTGACTCAAGACTTTCCAGCTTTTCATTTTTAATTAATTTCTAAATATAATTCTACTTTGATATTATGGGGTATTGTGTGTAGGCCAGTGACAAAAAAAATCTAAATGTAACACAATTTAAAATTAGTATGACAAACTAAAGACATATACATTTTCCTAAAGTTTTGGAAATTGTTCAGTTTACCTTTTGAAAATACTAATGTTAATGGACCAAAATACCAACAAAATGCAAAATTGATAGGTAGATGCAACAAACAAAAAATCTAGAGTAACTGGCCTTAAGGGCCACACAATCAGTGTCGATTTTAGCAAGTAAATCTTTGGGGCAAAAAAAAATTAGATGTGGGATGCATGCCAGCAAAATCATTACACAACACAAGACTAAACAATACATTAATCGCACTATACCACTGCTACACCTGGCCATTAGTGGAGCCTTGTCTGGCAGTGAAACCGTTAATTCAGCCTCATTTACTGCCTTTAAAAAAAACATAGCTGATATGGCTGACTTGCTTAAACAAATGTGGTTTCTACTGACAATTGAGATGTACAAACTATGGCATAAGGGGACGAAAAGCGGATAAGAGGTAATCCGTAATTTCGATTAAGACATTAATGGACGAGTTCGGACGGATGTAGTCAATATAAATATTTGTTCAGCACTTTTGAAATGCACAGCGACAGAATTCAGAACATGGAGCTTTCTTACAGTGTTCTCCCTGTACACCAAGTCAGAACCGTAGGATAAATAAAGGGGGTATATGAGCTGACAATGAAAGCTCTTACAATATTCAATGATTAAGTTTCTTAAAAACAGGTTATAGGCTACATGTGCACCACATGTAGCCTATAACCTACATGGGGCACAAACATTCTTCATTGACAGCATGGCCAATGTTGAATGTTTATCATTGTAAACTAGGAAAAGAGACCCTTGATCTTAGACTTGGGACCACACAGCCACTCCACTGAATAGCAGGCTAATGATTGCTTTGCAATGCTTGCAGTTAGACACTGATTCCTTCCAAACCACTCATTGTTGAATTTCCAACTTGTGTAATGTTTATGTTCAATGGACGATGAGCACCGATACAGTTTATATATAATTTCTCTTCATTATTTCATATGACAAGGATTAAAAAGGATTTGCCAGTAGATTGTTGACTTGATTCATGATGATGACTGCTAGCTAAGATTTTGAAAGTCCAATCAAAACTACTGTAGATATAACGTGATTTGACATCATTTGATCTGTGGCCAAGGACCTTGAGCCTTCGTGGATGGGCACTTCTAATGTAACTCTTATGGCAGCACCCAAGGGGCTTGAATTATCGAATTAATTTTAGACTTGGCACCACCACAGAAAGCACTGAGCTAGGCTGAAACACCTGCATTTTGAAGCTGCCTTACTCAAGAAAACAAATAAGAGACCATGTTTGTATGTGGCTTTATTAACTCAGTGATATATATATATATTTTTACATTGTTGCAAACTGATTTTAATGCCAAAATAACATGCAAAACAGGCAAGCCCCCCCCCCAAAAATGGTTTAGTAAAAATGTGGAGCTCAAAACAGGTCCAATCATTAGCCTGCTATTCAGCAGAGTGGCTGTGTGGTCCCAAGTCTAAGATTAAGGTTCTATTTTCTTAGTTTAAAATGATAAACATTCAAAATTGGCCATGCTGTCAATGAAGAATGATTTTTGCCGCGAAAAAATCGGAACTGCAAAAGCTGATTTGAATGACGGGTTTCCACTGTGCACAATGATTTGGAGTGTAGAAATACTCCTGAGTAGAATGGGCCACCATTTCACTGCGACACAACGTACAGAAAATTGTGTACAGTCCAATAAATTATAAGATTACACACACAAAACATGTGTTGATAATTTAGTCTTGAAAAAAACCACATTTTATAGAAATATTTTTAATCATTATTTGTATGATAACTATTGTAAAATATATCGACAATGGTCCCCATTTCCCATAATAATTCATTTACAAAGTTAACAGGACAGGACTTCCTAAAAATTACATACATTTCTTAGGGTGCGTTCGTAAATTCGCTCTGGCTATCTACTCCTATTTCAGAGCGCTCTCGTCTGAATGTGCCAGAGTGCAGAAAAACTGATGAAGTTACGAACGCTCAATATGACCGGTGTAACAAAACGTAATTAAACTGTTGCCAGCAGCACAGTTACATGCGAGTTAAGTATGCTAAGGCGAGTAAAATTGTCAGAGTGAGTTCTCTCACTTGTGTATGTAAGTTTCTAGCTAGCTAGCCAGCCAACTTTAGCTTGGGTGCTTGACTGCCGTTGTGAGGTCAGAACGCTCGGATCAACCCTACTCCTCGGCCAGAGGGTCCAGTGTGCGCTCCGAGAGCGAAAGCTCTGAATATATGAACGCTCAGATCTCATTCAGGCATTCCAAAGTGAATTTACGAACACACCATTATTCTGAAGGGTTGCAAAAATCCGTGACCCGGAAGAGTTTAGCTAGTTATTCTTGCCTGCTTCACAGCGGTGGGAAAACGAGAGTCGGGCAATTACAAACATGGTGAGGAATATGTTCTGTTTATTTCGTTTTGGTGTCTATTTGTAGTTATCCCCTCTTTAGTTTATGACATTAACACAATGAACACTGAATTCAAACAAACTTGCGTAAACGGTTATCTGTTACCTTTGTTTTTCATCCTAAACATTGCTAACGCTAGCTAGCTAGTTTTTTAGCAACTCGGCTGGATTTCGGTTCATTGTCATTGAACAACCAGGCTAGCTAGCGTGTCAATAATGCAGCATAGCTAGGTTGTCAGACCGCTATAGCCAACAACATATACTAGAGAGTCAATTTAGCAATCTAACTTTGCTAAAGAAGCCGACCAATCTCCGCTAGCTTGTCGTTAAAATGAACATGTATGCGCCGTCGCGGATCATAGCTTTGAGTAGGCCTTACAACTTAATTGTTGTACTCTGTATGTCATGGTAACAATGTTCTGCACCCAAACCTCGCATGCATAGTCGACTAAGCAGTGTTACGTTATGTTGAGTAGAAACCTAGAGGAAAGTCATTACAAAACTAAATGACTACATGCATTGAATGTTGTGCTTATTGACAAGATACCATCAGAAGAAGTGTGCAATGGATGCATGTATTGTTAGGTTTGCTGAATGATGCCAGGAATGGCATTTCTACCTAAGGCTATACAGTTTTGAAAGTTCTCACAATTCTGAGCCTGAGTAGAGCTATACTTCAGGGTGTCATTTGGAAAATGCGCAGGAGTTAAAATGAATGGTTTTGACAAAGCATTGTCAGCATGAAAGCTACAGGTTGTCTTTTAACCTGCGTACTCCATATAGTTTGTCCTGAAAATGTCTCTTTACACAGAACAAGCTGAAGTCCTCACAGAAGGATAAAGTTCGACAGTTCATGATCTTCACACAATCGAATGAGAAGACTGCATTGACCTGTCTGTCACAGAATGACTGGAAACTAGATGTCGCCACAGACAACTTTTTCCAAAATCCAGACCTCTACCATTCGAATCTAAAAGGAGCATTAGACAAGAAAAAGTTAGAACAGCTCTACAACAGATACAGAGGTAAGTGTCATAACTCAAGGTTGTGAAGGTTTTAAGACAGTAAAAACAACAGCAGTATTACTGGCTGTAAACATAAAAACTGCTGTATGCCATGCATGCTGTTGCTCACAGTGATGAAAGTATTAATTGAACCCACCCCCTTTATCCTTTACTTAGACCCACAAGATGACAACAAGATCGGTATAGATGGCATCCAGCAGTTCTGTGACGACTTGGGCCTGGACCCGGCCAGTATTAGTGTGCTCCTCATTGCCTGGAAGTTCCGGGCAGCAACACAGTGCGAGTTCTCCAGACAGGAGTTCATGGACGGGATGGCAGAACAAGGGTGAGGACTAGCTTTGCAAGAGATAGGTTTCACTTTATTTCTGTGTCCAATTTGACAGACTCTAAGTGACATGTTTTTGTGTTACCTGGTTTCATCATGTAACTATAGAGGAAATTGTCATCCATCATCCATCACTATCAGCCATTTAGTTGTGTAACCGAATGTAGGTTAAGCTCTTTCTCCACATCGGGTAGGCTAACACTTAAACCAGTAATTGGTGCTAAAGCTTATTTTGTTCTCCTCAGGTGTGACAGTATAGAGAAACTAAAAGCCCAACTACCAAAAATGGAGCAAGAGTTAAAGGACCAAGGGAAATTTAAGGACTTTTACCAATTTACATTTAACTTTGCAAAGAATCCTGGCCAGAAAGGTTTGGGTAAGCAATCAATTTTGACTCTCCTGATCTATTTTCATAGTCTACTCTGCTCCTTGGACTTGGATTTCTCTCAGACATGTGCTCATTGTTGTGCATTTTCTAGACTTAGAAATGGCAATTGCGTATTGGAATTTAGTACTGGCTGGAAGATTCAAATTCCTGGACCTGTGGAATACATTTTTAGTGGTAAGTTATTTATTTTCACTTAATTTAATACATTTTATTGGTCCCCCGAAGGGAAATGGAATGGTGGGTTTGCTTCAGTTGAAGGCTTCAATAAACATGTTGGACGATAAATGGAGGTTAGTTGTTTCTCTTGATGCTCATTTGGATGTTTTCCTCTACTTCCCCTGCAGGAGCACCATAAACGATCAATCCCTAAGGACACCTGGAACCTCTTGTTAGACTTCAGCACAATGATAACTGATGACATGTCCAATTATGACGAGGAAGGTTTGTGTTTTTTAAAATTGAACTAAACTATAGCTATCCATTGCCTCAGGTCGTGTGCATGACAATGGAATTTGTTGTGAATAGAACAATATGGAGTCAGCCCACTTGTTGCCTCTTCCAATAATCACTAGATATTAAAGTTTGTTTTCTTTCTTAACCCAGCATCTTTTGTGCTTCCATTTTTAAGATAAAGCAAGTTTCATTTTAAGCATGAAACATTAGTGAGAATATTGTCTAGTCAATGTTCTACCTCATGGGTCTAATAGAGACATTTCATTGTTTTTCTGTCATTTTTGTCTCTTCCCTCCAAGGAGCGTGGCCAGTCCTCATTGACGATTTTGTGGAGTTTGCGCGGCCGCACATCGGTACCAAAAGCACAGCAGTCTAGGTTCCCAAACTCGGAACGTCCATACGTTTGTTTATACAAAAAACACAACCAAGGCGGTGAAACGGAGTACAGGGGACTGCACTGAGCTGAGATCTATGTTGCCTTTTCCAACCCTCAGGACTGAGATGTTTTACACAAAGACTATATAAAAGGCATGTCTCCTCGTCGGTCGTCTTGTGGTGGTTTGGGCTTTTATCTTTAGTATGGGGCTTTTTTGCGTCGACTCTAGCCTCCTGGAGAGGAGTCGCCATCCTGGACCTTACAGTTCCTGTCCCAGTGTTTAGTATACGCGGTCAAGGTTCGCGTGAAGCAAACCAACACCCCGAAAAGACAAATACAATTGTATCGTATTCTAAATACAAGGGTCCGTGAGGGAATGTCATTCTTTAAATATGAAATAGAATTTTAATACTTTGTGTGCATTCCTGCTATGAATTTTGTTTTATGAGACATTTGTGTGACTGACCAGTACAAAAGCATTGATTGTAATATTTTTTTTTTGGTTTTAAGCATAATGCTTTTCAATACACATGTATAAGGTAATAAAATGTTTCAATTTGGTATCTCTTTAATGTGTCCAAGGCTCTTTGTGTGTTGATGATGCACACTTGTCTGTCATTTTTATATGCAAAAGTTTATACCGGAAAGTTGCATTTCATATGAACTTGTCTGGCATATGCTGAAAGGATGTACTATTCTTCCAATTTTGGGGGGGGTTATATATTTTTTTTAAATTAAAAAATTATGTTCCAAAATATTCCCACTAGTAGAGAGATGTGATCGTATACTAAGAAAAGTTTTAAATTGTTTTAGTCAAATATGACATCTGTTTGGGCTTCTTGCTGTCAATTTGCATTCTACAAATGAGTGATTATATTCCGTTGACACCAGGTAGGATGCGGCCATGGACTCTGCTCTTTACGCCAAATCCTGGTTCTGCCATCAGCATGACGCAACAGGGTCAGGGATTAGTCGGACTAGGTGATGTTGTTTCACTCAAGTGTTGGTGATCGCGTGCCCACTGGAGCTGCTTTTGTTCTTAGCTGATAGGAGTAGAACCAGATGTGGTAGTCTGCGGCAATAGCCCATCCGTGACAATGACCGACAAGTGCGTTCTGAGATACCGTTCTGCACACCACTGTTGCACTGTGCAATTATTTACCTGTTTGTGGTTAGTTTGCATGATTCTTGCCATTCTCCTTCGACCTCTCATCAACGTACAGTGGCGTATATTCTTGGATGCCAAGGGAAGCCAGGCTCCGCCCCAAAAAAGCGTCTTTCGTCTGTGTTTGTAAGAGGCTGAATGTATCTCACAGGAGAAAGCATCCGAGCGAGCGAAACAGCGCCCCACTATCTCTCTACGTCTAGGCCATTTATCTGATGCTGTCCAACTGAGTACGAAATTGTTGCCGCCCGTAGCATTGACTGAAAGGGAAGCCAGCGAGCATCTGGCCTCCCCTGACAAATCAGCCTTGCATTAAACTGAGCGAGCTCAACCGTGAATGGTCCTGGCGCACCAACAAAAAGTGTCATGGGAAACCAGCTTGGATTTGGCATCACTCCTATCAAATCCCATTTAGAGCATATAGACATAAAATAGAATTGTTACATCTCGTTGTGATGTTGTCGTCTGGTGGCTAGCTAGCCAGCTAGCTAAAATGGCAATTCTGATCCAACCATTAATTCATACATTGTTGTGCCCCTGACCTGAGAGGATGGAAGTTCAATATGTAGCTAGATGTAGAAGGCTACTGTTAACTAGCTAATGTTGCCCATGAATGGAAGTTAGGTTGGCGAGCAAGCATTTTAGCCAGATATCTTAAGACAACAAAAAATAAAACCTTCTGAGTGACAGACCGTTTCATCAACATGAGAGGAGGATGGTATTGGCGTTTCTCTACAAGTAAAGTGAGTCAACATGTTTTTCTACTTGCAGGAGCGTACAGAACCATGGCCAGCCAGATCATATTTAGCTTACGTTGATTGGACTAAATTGTTTTAAAATATATTTTAGTTGTCACTATTAGACTAAGTAGAGGTGATTTGATGATGCTGGAATAGTGGAGGCAGCCCCTGTTTTCTTTGCGACTTGCGGTAACTCCCTGTGGTTCTTAATCAATAGTTGTTTAGTGGTTGTAAAATTTCGGAAACATTAACTTGCATGATCATGCTGTAGGTCATGTAATTGTTTGTTACTGTACATTTCAATATGCTTTGTGGACTTCATTGGAAAGAGGTTGCTATCTCGTTTTGTGAAACAACAACGGTGTGGTTGAATTTATTCTGCCACCGTGTCTTCTTATTGTCTCGGCCTTTAGGCCTATATATCACAGTCGCAAGGCTGGTAGACGTGTATATTTAATATATTTCTACAATTTGTCTTATTAACATCTGATTTTAAACAACCTCATTACTAACCCTAACCTTAAATTTAGACCAAGAAAAATATTTTAGTTTTCATACATTTTTACGATAAAGCCAATTTTGACTTTTGACTATGCTATGTAAACTCAGCAAAAAAAGAACGTCCTCTCACTGTTAATGGTGTTTCAGCAAACGTAACATGTGTAAATATTTATATGAACATAAGATTCAACAACTGAGACATAAACTGAACATGTTCCACAGACATGTGACTAACAGAAATTGAATAATGTGTCCTTGAACAAAGGGTGGTCAAAATCAAAAGTAACAGCCAGTATCTGGTGTGGCCACCTCCTCATGGACTGCACCAGATTTTCCAGTTCTTGCTGTGAGAAGTTACCCCACTCTTCCACCAAGGCACCTGCAAGTTCCCTGACATTTCTGGGGGGAATGGCCCTAGCCCTCACCCTCCGATCCAACAGGACCCAGACGTGCTCAATGGGTTTGAGATTTGGGCTCTTCGCTGGCCATGGCAGAACACTGACATTCCTGTCTTGCAGGAAATCACGCACAGAACGAGCACTATGGCTGGTGGCATTGTCATGCTGGAGAGTCATGTCAAGATGAGCCTGCAGGAAGGGTACCACATGAGGGAGGAGGATGACTTCCCTGTAACGCACAGTGTTGAGATTGCCTGCAATGAAGACAAGCTCAGTCCAATGATGCTGTGACACACCGCCCCAGACCATGACAGACCCTCCAGGCAGTTGTTGCCAATCCTGTACCTGTCCCGCAGGTGTGATGTTCTGATCCTGTGCAGGGGTTGTTACACGTGGTCTGCCACTGCGAGGACGATCAGCTGTTCGTCCTGTCTCCCTGTAGCGCTGTCGTAGGTGTCTCACAGTACGGACATGGCAATTTATTGCCCTGACCACATCTGCAGTCCTCATGCCTCCTTGCAGCATGCCTCAGGCACGTTCACGCAGATGAGCAGGGACCCTGGGCATCTTTCTTTTTGTGTTTTTAAGAGTCAGTAGAAAGGCCTCTTTAGTGTCCTAAGTTTTCATAACTGTTACCTTAATTGCCCACTGTCTGTAAGCTGTTAGTTTCTTAACGACCATTCCACAGGTGCATATTAATTAATTGTTTATGGTTCATTGAACAATCATGGGAAACAGTGTTTAAACCCTTTACAATGAAGATCTGTGAAGTTATTTGGATTTTTACGAATTATCTTTGAACGACAGGGTCCTGAGAAAGAGACGTTTCTTTTTTTGCTGAGTTTAGTTTTGACATTTGTGTTAATTGTTTTAAGAGAATGGAACTTTGTTTCCAAATCAACTGATAATGTTTCTAGCATGGGTGATGTGCTTCTTGTAAGGCTGACCGAGAGAAAGAGGAGAAGGTGATCCGAGCACTGGAGAACACGCTCCACGTCGTCAACAGGCACGATACAACCTATCGCAAATCCTTCAACCAAGTGACTGAATCCAGTACGTACAGTATGAGGAAACGTTCCTAGTGAGACAACCTGATTCCTACAGCTCAGGCCTCTATGCCTGTTGTGTTTTGAAGGTGAGGAGTATCAGGAGACGACATGGACCTGACCAGGGAAAAACTCCTGGCCCTAGCCATTACGTGAGCGTGGGTTTTCCACTGGGCCATCATCTTCTCCTCACACGTTTATGAACCTGGAGTATAATTAAGCAATAAGGCCCGAGGTGGTATGGTATATGGACAATATAACACGGCTAAGGGCTGTTCTTATGCACGACACAACGCGGAGTGCCTGGATACAGCCTGTAGTCTGATTTAACACGGCTTTCAGCCAATCAGCATTCCGGGCTCGAACCACCCAGTTTGTAATCGCCTTTTGTGTACTTAATTTCCATTTTGTGTTACTTTACCATTCTCTTTCTTTCTCTCTTTCTCTGCCTTTCTCATGTGCAGTGTTCTAGATTTGTCCTAAGCCCTATCATTATCTCTCTCCTTTTTTGTTCATTACCTGGCTTACATTGGCTGCTTGTGTTAATAACATTCCCTCGCGTCCCAAGAACAATAGAGGTCGAAAATAGACTCCTCTGACAACTCACTCTTAACTACCTGACAGTACAATCAAATCTGTGCGTGTGTCGTCTGTATGTTTGTGCGTGCGGGTGTGTGTGTATTTACGTGTTTGTTTGTTTGAGGTTTCTATCGTTAGGGCATGAACAATACACTCCACAGCCTGCTTCAAGGGGGCGTTTCTGAACGATAGGACTGAAGAGACCTAGTCACGGATCCTGTCCATGAACAAAGAACTGGTTTCCCAGCATGATAACAAGTGTGTTACCATTATTCTATGACAGAAAACAAACCATGAATTGCAAAACATTGAAATATTGGGTAACACTTTACTGTAGTCCCCCTTATGTATGCATTCATAATAAAACCTTTATAACAGTTACATAAGACGTTATGTCTGTCGTAGGCAGTGATAATGATTGCTATCGATGACAGGCAACTTTGTTGTAATGTGCCCTTATGTCAACTGCCTCTATAACACAGGGTACATAACCACTAATGTCATGTGCTATAACAATAGGTTACGGACAACAAACGCAATTGCATTTTATTGATGGCAATTTGAATGCACAGATCCTGAAGTCCATTGTCGTGCCATTCATCCACCGCCATCACCTCATGTTTCAGCATAATAGTGCTGAATAACATCCCCACAGCATGATGCTGCCGCCACCATGTTTTACCGTAGGGATGGTGCCAGGTTTCCTCCAGACGCGACGCTTGGCATTCAGGCCAAAGAGTTCAATCTTGGTTTCATCAGACCAGGGAATCTTGTTTCTCATCGTCTGAGCGTCTTTAGGTGCCTTTTGGCAAACTCCAAGCAGGCTGTCATGTGCTTTTTACTGAGGAGTGGCTGTTTGAGGTCTTGATATACAATGGGTAAAGGAGCTCCCGAATGGTGCAGTGGTCTAAGGCACTGCATCGCAGTGCTAGAGGCATCACTACAGACCTGGGTTTGGTCCCGGGTTGTATCACAACCAACCGTGATCGGGAGTCCCATAGGGCCCACACAATTGGCCCAGCATTATCCGGGTTAGGGGATGGTTTGGCTGGGGGGGGGGGTGACTTGTCTCGTCAAGCCCTAGCAACTCCTTGTGTGGGCCGGGCGCCTGCAGACTGACCTCTGTCGTCAGTTGGACGGTGTTTCCTCTGAAACATTGGTGCGGCTGGCTTCCGGTTTGAGCGGGCGGGTGTTAAGAAGCGCGGTTTGGCGGGTCATGTTTCAGAGGACGAAACCTTCGCCTCCCGAGCCCTTTTGGGGAGTTGCAGCGATGAGAACGAAAAAGGCGTTAAAATGCAAAAAAATATAAAACGGTGTGTCTGATATATGAAACAACTTCCTCATAGCTATTCAAATAGGTTCAAGAAGAGGCTGCCTGATTTTTTGGCTCAAATCACTTGTGCCACAAATGATTTCTTTGAAAACCTGGGCATTGTTCAAAAGGCAACTCCCTTCCCCAAAGAAAAGAGGCGACCACTTCCTTGTGCCTCACAAAGATTGTCAGACAGACTCGCTGAACTGAATCTTGTCACACCAGAGCACAGTCTGTGTTCTGTCATCTGAAACAACATAATGCTGTTCCTATTATTTTGTGGCGGATGTTTTGCGTTGTCTGCAGGGCAAACCTTTGGTAAGTTATCCATTTAATATTTTATTTTGTGTTTATGATCTAAATAAAGGTGTGTGAGACCTTTAGTCCAGAGGACAATGATTGCTAAAGTATGACCAAACCCAGACATCAGTGAAGACATGGAATAGTCAGTGGGTCTTCCAGTCATGAGTAAGTCTAACTTATTTATTATGGTTGGAAAATAATAGAACAATGCAATAGGACGGCAGGTTGCCTAGTGGTTAGTGGTTAATTTGTTCTTAACTGACTTGCCTAGTTAAATAAAGGTAGAATCAGATCATTGAAACTGGATCATTTTGTGTATGGAATTTAAAATTCTAGAAGAAAGTAGAGAAGTGTGATGATTACTGTGGAAAACATGTTTTTTTATTGCTGGTTGTGGTCATACAGTAGATATGAGATACTAGACTGGGTCTGTTCGGGCTAACATTCCACTCCTTGTCATCTTTGTAATGTTTTCCATAATGACACTGGGTACAAGGAGTGAAACGTTAGTATAAAACAGGTCTGGAATTCAGGCTAATGAAATACAATTTCACATCAATATTTTCCCCATCAGCTCCAACACCTTCAATGGGACAAGTGAACAGTACAACACAGGTAACAACACCTCCAGCTCCTACTACTCCATATGTGGACCCACCTTTTGGTACTGACACAGCTACTAGTGGTGGGTATATAAGCATGAAGTACATGCTTTTAATTATGATACTTTAATAATTGTCTTTATGTACTGAATTAATCTAATACTCTTACCCTAATAGGATTTGCAATTCTTCGAACAGCTGTCACTTCTTATCAGGAGCTAAATAAGACTACAGTTGATCCAGTCTTGAGTCAGGTAATGTTTCCTTCTGCAATTATGGTGGTCTGCTTGATAAAAAAAAAAAAACTCAACCCTAACAGTGATGCATCTGCTGAACAAAAATATAAACGCAACATGCAACAATTTCATTGAAATTAACATTCAATTCTCTGGCAACATCTCTGGTGGACATCCTTGCAATAAAGCATGCCAATTGCACACTTCCTCAAAACTTGAGACACCTGTGGCGTTGTGTGACAAAACTGCACATTTTAGAGTGGCCTTTTATTGTCCCCAGCACAAGGTGCACCTGTGTAATGATCATGCTGTTTAATCAGCTTCGTAATATGCCACACCAGTCAGGTGGATGAATTATCTTGGCAAAGGAGAAATGCTCAAATATTTGTGCACAAAATGTGAGAAAAATAAGCTTTTTATGCTTCTGGAAAATTTCTGGAATCTTTTAATTCAGCTCATGAAGCATGGGACCAACACTACCTGTTGTGTTTATATTTTTGTTTTGTGTATTTCCCTGGTAGCAATGTACTGTATGTATATAGTTTATATATAGTTCCACTGAATATTAGTTATCTATTATAATAATATTATTTCTGTTGGAATAAGATATGGATCAGATGAGTTTAAGATTACGTCAAATATTCTCTCTTCTAGCTCTATGACGTCATTGGTGCGCAGCAACCTAATCTGGAATTTCAGCTGACTGTGAAAACTGTCCAGAAGATTTGATGGATTATGATTCAATGCATAACAGGTTAACATTTTTATGGCACATCATGTGCTGCAACTTATACAGTGTGCCGATTTGAACTATTATACTACTTACTGAATTTTCTACAATATTTTTAATTCTGTTTCAGTAAACATTTTTTAAAGAGATGCTACAGAGGTTTGTATTCGACTCTGAATTCCAAGTCGAGAACTCGGGCCTCTTTCTAGAGCTCCGACTTTTTGACCTGAAGGTCACTGACGTCATGATTCAACCTCGTTTTTTTCAGCGTTCCCAGTTGTCTTGAAAGCACCATAAATCCAGAGTATGCCAGACTTTGATGACAAAGTTTGCCCACAAGAAGGACTGCCATGCCACCTGATGTTGTGTAGTAAGCTGTTAGTAGCCCATGTGTGTCACCCTAAATCACACTCTTTCCCTCTCAGAATTTAGCCTCGTGTTCTGACTTGGTGGACTGATTAGCCTGTTTTAGAGAAATGTCATCATCGAATATTATAAGAGCTTTCATTGTCTCCTTATATGCCCCCGTTATTTATCCTACAGTTCTGACTTGGCTATACAGGCAAAATACTGTAAGAATGGCTGATGTTCTGAATGCTGTCGCTGACCATTTCAAAAGTGTTGAACAAATAGGTCTTGGCTTGCTCATCATTAATGTCTTAATCGAAATTACGGCTTGCCTCTTATCCGCTCATCGTTCCCTTATGCCATAGTTTGTACATCTCAATTGTTATATAGGTCTATCTCATTAGTATCTAATAATTTTAAACAATGTTGGAATTATGCATTTCATTGTTTTGCTTACTTTGTGTATTATAATTAGCTCATGTGCTTTTCTTCCGCTAGGAGGGGATACTATATAATGTTGTTGGGTCTGTAACCATGTTTGCCAGTGATAGTCTCTTCCCATTCAAATATTTTTTTTCAACAAAAAGTTAAGTAATGGACACATGTGATTTCAGATAATATTTGGAGGGTTGTTTTGTTTGCGCAATGCGCTGTCTGTGCGTCTGTATATTGTCTATAAAAGTGGATCCTCGTGATTGTGTTTTCCTTCCTTTTTAGACCAAAATAGGCCTAATAAAATACTTCAAGAAGCTTCAAGAAGCTAACCGCATCTCTCTCTTTCTCTCTCTCTCTCTGTGTGTGTGGTGACTTAAAGAAGAGTGAAGTTAAGGCGTCAACATCTTGCTGAATTTATCTGACCTAACATCTACCTGAATTGCTGTCGGTATCCATTTTGAAAGTGCTGAAGGAAGGCCTACCTCAGAGCAGCTTGTTTGCTTGCACTTGCATATATTTAGGGCTATGTGTCAACTCATGTTGGCATTCATAATTATTGAAGGAGAATACGGTTCTTATCGAGTTACTGCAATTCGACCATGAAGTATTTATTCACGCAGTCTCCTCTGAACAGTTGATGTTGAGATGTGTTTGTTACTTGAACTCTGTGAAGGATTTATTTGGATGGCAGTCTGAGGCTGATGACTCTAATGAACTTATCTTCCGCAGCAGAGGTAACTCTGGGTCTTCCGTTCCTGTGGCGGTCCTCATGAGAGCCAGTTTCATCATAGCGGTTTTTGCGATTGCACTTGAAGAAACTTTCAAAGTTCTTGAAATTTTCCATATTGACTGACCTTCATGTCTTAAAGTAATGATGGACTGTCGTTTCCCTTTGCTTATTTTTTTTCTCTTTGCTTATAGACTTGGTCTTTTACCAAATAGGGCAAATAGGGCAAATCTTCTGTATACCACCCCTACCTTGTCACAACAAAACTGATTGGCTCAAATGCATTAAGAAGGAAAGAAATTCCACAAATGAACTTTTAACAAGGCACACCTGTTAGTTGAAATGCATTCTAGGTGACTACCTCATGAAGCTGGTTGAGAAAATGCCAAGAGTGTGCAAAGCTAAGGGTGGCTACTTTGAAGAATCTCAAAATATATTTTGATTTGTTTAACACTTTTTTGGTTACTACATGATTCCATATGTGTTATTTCCTCGTGTTGATATCTTCACTATGGCAACTGTGAGTCTTTCTGGGTAAGTCTCTTAGAGCTTTGTACACCTGGATTGTACAGTATGTTTTCCATTATTCTTTAAAAATTCTTCAAGCTCTGTCAAGTTGATTGTTGATCATGGCTAAACAGCCATTTTCAAGCCAATTTAAGTCAAAACTCTAACTACGCCACTCAGGGACATTCAATGTCCTAGGTTATTGTCCTGCTGAAAGGTGAATTTGTTTCCCAGTGTCTGTTGGAAAGCAGATGTTTTCCTCTAGGATTTTGCCTGTGCTTAGCTCTTTTATTTTTCTTGGCGATGAAGTAGTCATTCAAAAAATAATGTTGAACACTATTATTGCACACAGTAAGTCCATGCAACTTATTATGTGACTTGTTAAGCAAAATTTGACTCCTGAAGTTATGTAGGGTTGCCATAAAAAAGGGGTTGAAGGCTTATTGACATTTCAGCTTTAAATGTTGTATTCATTTGTAACATTTCTAAAAACATAATTCCACTTTAACATTATGGGGTATTGTATGTATGCCAGTGACACAAAATCTCAATTGAATCCATTCTAAATTAATCTGTAATACAACAAAATGTGGAAAAAGTAATGGGGTGTGAATACTTTCTGAAGGCCCTGCACGTACCCATGGCCACGTGCCACGAGTTGATGTGGCCTGCTGGCGATCTGTAGGCTTCTGCATTACAGGTACATTGATCTCTAACTTCAGCACTATGGACAGCTCAGTATATTTGTATCATGCATGGCTTGCTACCTACATGACACAACAAAATACAGTTTTTAATTAAACTTGAATTATTTCACTAACAACACTCCTTGCAGCTGCTCATATGGCCTTTATAATAGGCTAATGCACATCTTTAATCGCATTTGCAGACCAAGGCAAGATTAATTCCCGACAGTATTTAAAGGGATACTGCGAGGTTCTGGCATTCAAGCCCTTGTTCTACTGACCCAGAGAAAGATGAACTTGTGGATTCCAGTAGCATTGCTACCATATCTGTAGACTTCCAGTCATTGCGCTAATGCTAGTTAGCATTAGCACATGAAACTACCGCCAAAATCCTTCAATCAGCTCGCAGAGACATAAAAATGGTATCCACCAGATCATCTGACTCTGGATATTACAACAATGGCTTAAATGCCAGCATCTCTCAGTAGTCTTTTAAGTAGATTGGGAAGCATCCAAAATGGAATTGCCTCTATATAACAATACAATTATATGACCCTAGTCAAAAAAATCCTATAGGAATAGTGATTTTTCCAATAGAATCCTATAGGATTCTAACAATCATATAGGATTTTTGTCACCTCTATCAGAATCCTATTGGATTACCTTTTTCCTATTGGAAATCCAAAGTAATCCTGTTGGATCCAATAGTCTTGGCCCCCCAGTCAGAATCTTATTAGAATAGTTTTTCTTATTTGAACCCATTAAATTATAGTTTGCTGTCATGTATTCCAGTACAATACAACAACATTAATTCTAACATATTTGTTGATCGGAAACAACAGTTCTATATTCATTTTGGTTTAATTCAGCACCACAAAATGGGAGGGATTCAAGGCTGAAAGTTTCTTTGCAATATGACCACGAGTACAGTGCACCTTTTTCAACAAAACACTCACCTGAGTTATTTGATTTGATTCTTTTTCATGCAACTTTTTTTTGAGTTAGACGGCAATGCAATATGAAATACAATAAATATAATATACAATGTTACAATAAAACAAGATTTTTTTTAGGGGTTTCCCCGTAGAATACACAGCCTCTTTACATTGCTTATATGCAAACATAAAGTAAGTACAGTAACTCAAAGATATGAGCATTTGTTTTAATTTAATATATAATAAAATAGTCAGCTATGCACATAAAAAAGAGAATGCTTCCTTTACCCTATTTATGTTGGGATAGGGAGAGGAAAATAAAACCTAAAGGTAATCAATCACCGGATGTGCTACCTTGTCGGTCAATGTCCAGTTTCTGCTTGCAGTTATGGAACCCTGACCTGTTCACCGGACCAGCTACCTTATTCTGGACCTGCTGTTTTGACCCTCTCTCTCTCTCTCTCGCTCTCTCTCTCTCTCTACTGCACTTGCTGTCTCGACCTCTCAATGCTCGGCCATGAAAAGCCAACTGACATTTACTCCTGAGGTGCTGACCTGTTGCACCCTTCATAACCACTGTGATTATTATTTGACCCTGCTGGTCATGTTTGAACATCTTGAAGAACAATCTGACCGTAATGGCCATGTACTCTTATAATCTCCACCCGGCACAGCAAGAAGAGGACTGGCCACCCCTCAGAGCCTGATTACATTTAAACAACATGACATTTCCTGATAGTGAGAATGAACATGATGGCTATGGCTATATGCAGGCTATACATGGAGTTGTGTGGTGTCTCATTGTTGCTATACAAAATGCGGCTTGGCTGGGAAAACGTAAAGAGCGACTGCCCATAAAGAAACAACGAATCCCTTTGAAAACGGCTTATGAAAAGGATGTTGCAAATACTGTCCATTTCTGCTGTACTGTATTATTAGCAATCACCTTCAGTCCCACATTGTGGATGTGTTGAGTTCCAGTTTTGTTCAATTTAATGACATATTGCAAAATTGTTTCTTACTAATTATTTGTGGACTTTAGCAATGTCATTGTATTTCCATGCCACCATAAGTTAATGCAATATACAGTGGGGCAAAATAGTATTTAGTCAGCCACCAATTGTGCAGAGCCAGAAATCTTGCTTGTTTGTAGGTGACCAAATACTTATTTTCCACCATAATTTGCAAATAAATTCATTAAAAATCCTACAATGTGATTTTCTGGATTTTTTTTCTCATTTTGTCTGTCACAGTTGAAGTGTACCTATGATGAAAATTACAGGCCTCTCTCATCTTTTTAAGTGGGAGAACTTGCACAATTGGTGGCTGGCGAAATACTTTTTTGCCCCACTGTAGATGAAACAGTCACATTAGCCTCCAAGGTGCAACCAAAGTCTAGGGCACAAATACATATTGGCTGCAGCTATGGTGGTACTAGCTAACTCATGTCTGACGACAACATTGTACTAACTAGCAGCAATAACACCAAACCAACCCAGGGGCCGTAGCAAAACAGTTGGTTGCATAGTATAACGACGTCACCACCCTCAGTCGAACCTGGACCCAGTCAGTCTATATCAGTAAAGCATAGAATTAGCTTTCAAACAATATTATGCTATTTCTCAAACTATGTTAATAATTGAGGGATGATCACAATTGTTGACCATGTTTTTCTGTTAGACAAAGTGCACAGCTGGGTGCTTAGACTGATTCCCTGGTCATGAACGGATGCCGGGAACTACCAGAAGGAGCACATTTGAGTATCATAACATGTCCAGCAATGTGATTGCTATGGTTTAGCGACCACCAACAATAATTCAATTCACTGTTCACTTGCTATTTTCACAGCTTGTCAGGCAAAACCTCAGAATAAAAGTGTGTCATGCGACACAAGTACAGTTGAAGTTGGAAGTTTACATACACCTTAGCCAAATACATTTAAACTCAGTTTTTCACAATTCCTGACATTTAACCCTAGTAAAAATTCCCTGTCTTAGGGCAGTTAGTATCACCACTTTATTTTAAGAATGTGAAATGTCAGAATAATGATTTATTTCAGCTTTTATTTATTTCATCACATTCCCAGTGGGTCAGAAGTTTACATACACGTAATTAGTATTTGGTTGCATTGCCTTTAAATTGTTTAACTTGGGTCAAACGTTTCAGGTAGCCTTCCACAAGCTTCCTACAATAAGTTGAGGGAATTTTGGCCCATTCCTCCTGTCAGAGCTGGTAACTGAGTCAGGTTTGTTGGCCTCCTTGCTTGCACGCTTTTTCAGTTCTGCCCACAAATGTTCTATGGGATTGAGGTCAGGGCTTTGTGATGGCCACTCCAAGACCTTGACTTTGTTGTCTTTAAGCAATTTTGCCACAACTTTGGAAGTGTGCTTGGGATCATTGTCCATTTGGAAGACCCATTTGCGACCAAGCTTTAACTTCCTGACTGATGTCTTGAGATGTTGCTTCAATATATCCACACATTTTCCATCTTCATGATGCCATCTATTTTGTGAAGTGCACCAGTCCCTCCTGCAGCAAAGCACCCCCACAACATGATGCTGCCACCCCTGTGCTTCATGGTTGGGATGGTGTTCTTCGACTTGCAAGCCTCTCCCTTTTTCCTCCAAACATAACAATGGTCATTATGACCAAACAGTTATATTTTTGTTTCATCAGACCAAAGGACATTCCTACAAAAAGTATGCTCTTTGTCCCCATGTGCAGTTGCAAACCGTAGTCTGGCTTTTTTATGGCGGTTTTGTAGCAGTGGCTTCTTCTTTGCTGAGCGGCCTTTCAGATTATGTCGATATAGGACCTGTTTTACTGTGGATATAGATACTTTTGTACCTGTTTCCTCCAGCATCTTCACAAGGTTCTTTGCTGTTGTTATTTGATTGATTTGCACATAAGTACATTCATCTCTACTTTCGTCTCCTTCCTGAGCGGTATGACGGCTGCGTGGTCCCATGGTGTTTATACCTGTGTACTATTGTTTGTACAGATGAACGTGCCTTCAGGCATTTGGAAATTGCTCCCAAGGATGAACTTGGCTTGTGGAGGTCTACAATTTTTTTCTGAGGTCTTGGCTGATTTCTTTTGATTATCCCATGATGTCAAGCAAAGAGGCACTGCATTTGAAGGTAGGCCTTGAAATACACCCACAGGTACACCTCAAATTGACTCAAATGATGTCAATCAGCCTATCAGAAGTTTCTAAAGCCATGACATAATTTTCTTGAATTTTCCAAGCTTTTTAAAGGCACAGTCAACTTAGTGTATGTAAACTTCTGACCCACTGGAACTGTGATGCAGTGAATTATAAGTGAAATAATATGTCTGTAAACAATTGTTGGAAAAATGACTTGTGTCATGCACAAAGTAGATGTGCTAACCAACTTGCCAAAACTATAGTTTGTTAACAAGAAATTTGTGGAGTGGTTGAAAAACAAGTTTTAATGACTCCAACCTAAGTGTATGTAAACTTCTGACTTCAACTGTACATGTTGGGAAGTGTCCGGCCAGCAACCTTCACCTGTCAGCAGCAACTGCTTTCACAGGCTCCTCCTCAAATACAGAAGGTAACCCACTTCAATTACTTTTATACATTTGATAACCAAATTGTGAAACCCTAATTTATGTAAACGGACATTATTGGTTGTTTATTTTCTACTTCTTAGATGCATATAATATCCAGGGCATAACCTAGCCTGTAATGCCCAACAACGGAGTGCTGGCGTAGACATCACCTCTTACCTGCTCACCAACGGTCGTTGATGGGGAGACCAGAATTAGGTAGGTTAAGTCTGACCTGTTCAAACTTCAACATAGTATATGTTTGTTTGTCAGATATCACCTATCTTAACAATTGTAATATAAAAGTGACTGTGTATGTGTTCACAGATGCATCTATGAAGACAGCACTTGGAGACTTGCAAGACAATGTGATTGAGTCCTGACTGACAGGCTTGATGCTGACTTCTCTGAATGGAGAGAGACCTGGCACTCAACACATCCACAATGTGGAACTGAAGGTGATTACTAATAATACAGTACAGGAGAAATGGACAGTATTTGCAACATCCTTGTCATACCATGTGTCACTAGTGAACTCTGCCTCAACTCTGCCCATTTCTACAGATGGAGAGGACTGTAGATGATTTTGCCAGATGCCGGCCTCGGTCGTTTGATGGGGAGACCATAATTGGGTAGGTTTTATCTGACCTGTTCAACCTTCAACGCAATATAAGTTTGTGTGTCAGATATCACCTATCCCTAACTGCCTTTGGTAATAGAACAGTGACTCTGTGTGTATGTGTTCACAGAAACATGTATGGAGCCAGCACATGGAGATTTGCAAGATGATGTTATGAAGTCCAGACTACAGACATGCTTGTCACTGAATGGAGAGAGACCTGGAACTCGGCATTACAATTTTACTAGACACAACTTTTACTTGTATTGTCTTAATTATTTAATTGAATGGTATCCGTCAATATGGGGAGGGAGAAACCCTGTGTATTCTGCACCAGGATCAGGAGACTCCTGTTGTATACGTGACACCACACAGGAAGGTATGACCACTCTGACATGCCAAGGTAGCCCAATTACCACCTGACAAAATGCAGATAGACAAAGTATCTGTTTTGGCTGGGAATGACAATTAAATGTGAAAGGTGCACATTGTTATATTAGCAGAATACTGCTTCTATGGAATTATGGAAAGGGTTGTTTATTCTACATAGACCTGTTACTACATTTGAAAGTTATCAGAACACTTAGTTTAGAATATCTACATAAATTCAGAAATTGCATTCCTCTCATATTACTCAGTACACTACTGACATATTTAAAGCTTCCTTCGGCATCTCACTATACATCTGCCTGTAGTTATTGAACTCAACCTGCAAGAGGTTTGTTTGTTGTGATTGAGTGGGGGAAAACAGCTGCAGGCAGGTTTCTGACAGATGGGTGTGTCTTGGTGTTGGCAAGGACACACCCAAGAAACACCCAAGTCAAACCACACGCAAGCCAACTCACGTTTGGCTTCTGTCATGGCTGCCAGCATTTCTTGAGGAGCAATCCAAAAAAACTAGGCCAAATCGGCGGGTGGAGTTCCCCTTCAAGGTTGTTTGCGTAACCCCGGTTCTCTGATGTTATGAATGAGATATCTCACGGGAGGATTTGCTAGGATCACCTACATCCGTTGGAGACAGACAGACAGGTAAAGTGGTGAAAGAGGTGAGACCCTCACCTTCCTGGTTATTCTCAAGCATGCTTCTCTTGTGAGCAATCGATTTCAATGACTCAATATTCTTGACAAAAACGGATGAATGTAACTAAAGCTGGGAATGTCAACACAATGCTATGAGGATGTCATGTCATGTCATTGGAGGAGTGGGTGAGTGACTGACTTTTTCCCCTTATATCGTTTTTCGGTGGCTACACACAGCTAGAGATGCAGGTGTTATTTGGTCAGCTAGCAAGAACTTAAACGGCTGTTATCCGTTAGCATATTTACAAATTTACAAATTTGCAAATTTACTCTGGCTATCTACTCCGATTTCAGAGCACTCTCGTCTGAGTGTGCCAGAGTGCAAAAGGCTGATGAATTTATGAACGTGTAACACCCTCCGAATATGACCGATGTTAGGAAACGTAGGCAAAAAAAGTAATAGTTAGTCAAGAATGCTCTAGATAACATGTAAACAGCCTAACCAGTTTTGCTACGGCGAGTAAAATGGTAAGAGTGAGGTGTTCTCTCATTTGCGTCTAGAAGTAGCTAGCTAGCAAACTAGCCAACTTTAGCCAGTTAGCTTGGGTGCTTGGCTGGGACTAGCATGCATTTTCAGGCAGGCTGCAGAAGGAATAGGAGGTTTTATTTATCTGTGCAATTTTGACGGCCAACTAGCTGAAAAAGTTTGAGAGGGTTTATCTAATGGCCCTTCGTTAGATTTTAGCTCATCATGCTCTGGCTAGCATTAATTGTTGATCCTGTTGTAACTGATCCTGATTCCACCTTTATTTAACCAGGTAGGCTAGTTGAGAACAAGTTCTCATTTACAACTGCGACCTGGCCAAGATAAAGCATAGCAGTGTGAACAGACAACAACACAGAGTTACACATGGAGTAAACAATAAACAAGTCAATAACACAGTAGAAAGAAAAAAAGAGTCTCTATACATTGTGTGCAAAAGGCATGAGGAGGTAGGCGGATAATTACAATTTTGCAGATTAACACAGGAGTGATAAATGATCAGATGGTCATGTGCAGGTAGAGATACTGGTGTGCAAAAGAGCAGAAAAGTAAATAAATATAAACAGTATGGGGATGAGGTAGGTAAATTGGGTGGGCTATTTACCAATAGACTATGTACAGCTGCAGCGATCGGTTAGCTGCTCAGATAGCAGATGTTTGAAGTTGGTGAGGGAGAAGTCTCTAACTTCAGCGATTTTTGCAATTCGTTCCAGTCACAGGCAGCAGAGAACTGGAAAGAGAGGCGGCCAAATTAGGTGTTGGCTTTAGTGATGATCAGTGAGATACACCTGCTGGAGCGCGTGCTACGGGTGGGTGTTGCCATCGTGACCAGTGAACTGAGATAAAGCGGAGCTTTACCTAGCATGGACTTGTAGATGACCTGGAGCCAGTGGGTCTGGCGACGAATATGTAGCGAGGGCCAGCCGACTAGAGCATACAGGTCGCAGTGGTGAGTGGTATAAGGTGCTTTAGTAACTAAACGGACGGCACTGTGATAAACTGCATCCAGTTTGCTGAGTAGAGTATTGGAAGCTATTTTGTAGATGAAGTCGAGGATCGGTAGTATAGTCAGTTTTACTAGGGTTATTTTGGCGGCGTGAGTGAAGGAGGCTTTGTTGTGGAATAGAAAGCTGACTCTAGATTTGATTTTAGATTGGAGATGTTTGATATGAGTCTGGAAGGAGAGTTTACAGTCTAGCCAGACACCTAGGTACTTATAGATGTCCACATATTCTATGTCGGAACCATCCAGGGTGGTGATGCTAGTCGGGCGTGCGGGTGCAGGCAGCGAACAGTTGAAAAGCATGCATTTGGTTTTACTAGCGTTTAAGAACAGTTGGAGGCCACGGAAGGAGTGTTGAATGGCATTGAAGCTCGTTTGGAGGTTAGATAGCACAGTGTCCAAGGAAGGGCCGGATGTATAGAGAATGGTGTCGTCTGCGTAGAGGTGGATCAGGGAATCGCCCGCAGCAAGAGCAACATCATTGATTTATACAGAGAAAAGAGTCGGCCCGAGAATTGAACCCTGTGGCACCCCCATAGAGACTGCCAGAGGACCGGACAACATGCCCTCCGATTTGACACACTGAACTCTGTCTGCAAAGTAGTCGGTGAACCAGGCAAGGCAGTCATTGGAAAAACCGAGGCTACTGAGTCTGCCGATAAGAATATGGTGATTGACAGAGTCGAAAGCCTTGGCCAGATCGATGAAGACGGCTGCACAGTACTGTCTTTTATCGATAGCGGTTATATCGTTTGGTACCTTGAGCGTGGCTGAGGTGCACCCGTGACCGGCTCGGAAACCAGATTGCATAGCGGAGAAGGTACGGTGGGATTCAAGATGGTCAGTGATCTGTTTGTTGACTTGGCTTTCGAAGACCTTAGATAGGCTGGGCAGGATGGATATAGGTCTGTAACAGTTTGGGTCCAGGGTGTCTCCCCCTTTGAAGAGGGGGATGACTGCGGCAGCTTTCCAATCCTTGGGGATCTCAGACGATATGATAAGAGAGGTTGAACAGGCTGGTAATAGGGGTTGCGACAATGGCGGCGGATAGTTTCAGAAATAGAGGGTCCAGATTGTCAAGCCCAGCTGATTTGTACGGGTCCAGGTTTTGCGATAATCATGGATTTATCGGTGATGACTGTGTTACCTAGCCTCAGTGCATTGGGCAGCTGGAAGGAGGTGCTCTTGTTCTCCATGGACTTTACAGTGTTCCAGGACTTTTTGGAATTTGAGCTACAGGATGCAAATTTCTGCTTGAAGAAGCTGGCCTTTGCTTTCCTGACTGACTGCATGTGTTGGTTCCTGACTTCCCTGAACAGTTGCATATCGCGGGGACTATTCGATGCTATTGCAGTCCCCCACAGGATGTTTTTGTGCTGGTCGAGGGCAGTCAGGTCTGGAGTGAGGGCTATATCTGTTCTTATTTCTGCATTTCTTTGAACGGAGCATGCTTATCTAAGATGGTGAGGAAGTTACTTTTAAAGAATGACCAGGCAGCCTCAACTGACGGGATGAGGTCAATATCCTTCCAGGATACCCGGGCCAGGTCGATTAGGAAGGCCTGCTCGCAGAAGTGTTTTAGGGAGCGTTTGACAGTGATGAGGGGTGTTTTTTTGCCTGTGGATCTGTAGCGGATACAGGCAATGAGGCAGTGATCGCTGAGATCCTGGTTGAAGACAGCGGAGGTGTATTTAGAGGGCCAGTTGGTCAGGATAATGTCTATGAGGGTGCCCTTATTTACAGATTTAGGGTTGTACCTGGTGGGTTCCTTGATGATTTGTGTGAGATTGAGGGCATCTAGCTTAGATTGTAGGACTGCCGGGGTGTTAAGCATATCCCAGTTTAGGTCACCTAACAGAACAAACTCTGAAGCTAGATGGGGGCGATCAATTCACAAATGGTGTCCAGGGCACAGCTGGGAGCTGAGGGGGGTCGGTAGCAGGCGGCAACAGTGAGAGACTTATTTCTGGAGAGAGTAATTTTTAAAATTAGTAGTTCGAACTGTTTGGGTATGGACCTGGAAAGTATGACATTACTTTGCAGGCTATCACTGCAGTAGACTGCAACTCCTCACCCTTTGGCAGTTCTATCTTGACGGAAGATGTTATAGTTGGGAATGGAAATCTCCGAATTTTTGGTGGCCTTCCTAAGCCAGGATTCAGACACGGCAAGGACATCAGGGTTGGCAGAGTGTGCTAAAGCAGTGAGTAAAACAAACGTAGGGAGGAGGCTTCTGATGTTGACATGCATGAACCAAGGCTTTTTCGATCACAGAAGTCAACAAATGAGGGTGCCTGGGGACATGCAGGGCCTGGGTTTACCTCCACATCCCCCGCGGAACAGAGGAGGAGTAGTATGAGGTTGCGGCTAAAGGCTATCAAAACTGGTCGCCTAGAGCGTTGGGGACAAAGAATAAAAGGAGCAGATTTCTGGGCATGGTAGAATATATTCAGGGCATAATGCGCAGACAAGGGGTATGGTGGGGTGCAGGTACAGCGGAGGTAAGCCCAGGCACTGGGTGATGATAAGAGAGGTATCTCTGGACATGCTGGTTGTAATGGGTGAGGTCACCGCATGTGTGGGAGGTGGGACAAAGGAGGTATCAGAGGTATGAAGAGTGGAACTAGGGGCTCCATTGTACACTAAAACAATGATAATTAACCTGAACAACAGTATACAAGGCATATTGACATTTGAGAGAGACATACAGCGAGGCATACAGTAATCGCAGGTGTTGATTGGGAGAGCTAGCTAAAACAGGTGAGACAACAACAGCTAATCAGCTAGCACAACAACAGGTCAAAAAGGCGATGACTAGGCAGAGAGGGTCGGATTAACTACACACAGAGCCTGAGTTCGCGGCTGGGGCCGACAGATAAAACATAAACAAACAGAATGGAGTACCGTGATTAATGGACAGGCCAGCAGGCATCAGCTATGTAGCCAAGTGATTGCAGTGTCCAGCAGGCATCAGCTATGTAGCCAAGTGATCACAGTATCCAGGGGGCAGCAGTCGATGGGACAGGGGAAGCCGCCACTACGCTAGCGACACAGCGTTTAAAGTTAGTAGCACGGGGGTGGTAGGGGAGGTCTGCTCAGGGTTGGCAGGGAGATGTGCCTGCTAGCAAGGGGATGTGCCTGGCTCACGGCTAACTGGTGCTAGCTTCGTGGCAGTGGCGTTAGCCAAGGTCCAGAGTTTACAGCAAGGATCCGGTGGAGTAGGCCTCCCGGGTGGCGCAGTGGTTAAGGGCGCTGTACTGCAGCGCCAGCTGTGCCATCAGAGTCCTGGGTTCGCGCCCAGGCTCTGTCGTAACCGGCCGCGACCGGGAGGTCCGTGGGGCGACGCACAATTGGCCTAGTGTCGCCCGGGTTAGGGAGGGCTTGGTCGGTAGGGTTGTCCTTGTCTCATCGCGCACCAGCGACTCCTGTGGCGGGCTGGGCGCAGTGTACGCTAGCCAAGGTGGCCAGGTGCACGGTGTTTCCTCCGGCGCATTGGTGCGGCTGGCTTCCGGGTTGGATGTGCGCTGTGTTAAAGAAGCAGCGGCTTGGTTGGTTGTGTATCGGAGGACGCATGACTTTCAACCTTCGTCTCTCCCGAGCCCGTACGGGAGTTGTAGCGATGAGACAAGATAGCTACTACACAATTGGATACTACGAAATTGGGGAGAAAAAGGGGTAAAATTAAAAAAAAAAAAGAAGTAGTGGTCCAGGGATTATGGCAGGAATCCGGCGTTGTTGTGGAGAGACAGACTGTTGGCCTTCAAGAAGGCAGAAGTTTCCAGAAGTTTGTGTAAAAACGGTCCCATCCATTAAGTCAAAACGTGATTGGTTGATTCCACTTTCTCTCCAAAATGTTTCCCTAATACAGTTGAATGGCAGATGTCTTTATCTAGCTTCTGATGGCCTAGCCAATGGCTGACTTAGCTAGCTAGATGTATCTCACCAGAGACCAGCAAAGAAAAATCCTGATTGGATCTTTTTTCTCCCTTTCCTTTCAAACAAAAAAACGGATGAGATTAATATTATTATATTGTTATAATAATTATTTAATACATTCTTAGCACTTCTCTGAAGGTGTGGAAGGCCCATCCTCACTGTGTTTGGGTTAGTAATAATTTGTAAAGTGCCATTATTTTCCCTCAGTATGCATTTTTTCACTATTCTGAATGTCTAAAGAATCCATATGTTGTTCTAAAATATGAACATAGCAGTTGAAAATCCAATAACTGCATTAGAGTCATAGTCCCTTACCAGTAGCAAAACTGTTCTTCCCCTCACAGACAAAAAAATTGCATGTGTAGGCACACACAGAATCAGCAGACACAAAACAGCTTGTAACCCCATTTGGTTGTTTTTATTCTCATGTATTGTTTGAGGCCAATTCTGGCCTTTGAGGCTACCATCCTCTCATCTATTGACATGTTCTGGGCTGGCTGAAAATAGGTCTTGCAGGCCTCAACAATGCTGGGGTAGAGAGGTTTGATTTTGCACAGTCTATCAAATGTTGCTGTGCCTCTCTTCTTGTCATTCGCTTCATCATCCTTTGGGTCACTGATATGAAGCGCCTGTGAGAGAACCAGAAACCTTTTGCAAGACCTAAGTCATGGGGAAAGGCAGTTGGTAGAGAGATTATGTTTTCCAGTAGTCCCTCAGGGTTTTCAGCTTCACCAGCCCCATGTAGATGACCAGTGAAAGATAGCAGAAAAAGTCTGAAATGGAAATGGGCTTCCATGCTACTTTTTTGCCTGCTTGCTTCTTCTCCCTATACTTATTCGTGTTAGACACGAGCGAATCAACAAGGGATTGGGTGAAAAACAGCTGAAAAAGCTGAAGGGGGCTGTACGTAGCAGTCATGTTCAGCTGAGGTCCTGGCTTCCTTTTCGGCCTAAATGTTGGTTTAGGTGGCTCCACATCATCTTCTAGGACAGTTTGCCAACGCCCTTCTGTCCCTTTGTTAGCAGGTGGCACACTTCCCCTCCTCCGCTTCTTTGTCAGTGCCTTCACACCTCTAGATGGCCCGGGTGGTGTGGAGCCGGAGACAACAGGTGTCCGGCTGGATGAACCAGCTTCAGTGGGGGATGGACACCTTGGCACTGGGGGCTCCCATTCGGAGTAAGTGTCACTGTGAAAGAAAATGTTCAGTTAGAATAGTTTCACATATGAGCCCTGTAATAACAGTTATAATAAACAGATATATATATATATATATATATATATAGTGTACAGGGAACATAAGGTTGAAGTGCTGTTCCATTTCACTTTGGCCATTATTGTGGGCCTGCCCTCCCCTCAACAGCCTCAAATAGGCTATTTCATGTGGGGGTGGGGTGGAGCGGCAGACACGCGCATCTCGGCCATGCTCCCTCTAATCCACAATATGTTGACTGAGTGGAGGAAGCATGGTCGCTGTGTTGAGATGTGTGGGTTTGCTGTTACATTCTACTCCATTCCATTTATTTATATATATATATATATATATATATATATATATATATATATATATATATACATATATACATACATACATACAGTGCCTTGCGAAAGTATTCGGCCCCCTTGAACTTTGCAACCTTTTGCCACATTTCAGGCTTCAAAGAATCAACAATGGAAAAGTGGCAAGAAGAAAGCCATTTCTTAAAGATATCCATAAAAAGTGTTGTTTAAAGTTTGCCACAAGCCACCTGGGAGACACACCAAACATGTGGAAGAAGGTGCTCTGGTCAGATGAAACCAAAATTGAACTTTTTGGCAACAATGCAAAACGTTATGTTTGGCGTAAAAGCAACACAGCTGAACACACCATCCCCACTGTCAAACATGGTGGTGGCAGCATCATGGTTTGGGCCTGCTTTTCTTCAGCAGGGACAGGGAAGATGGTTAAAATTGATGGGAAGATGGATGGAGCCAAATACAGGACCATTCTGGAAGGAAACCTGATGGAGTCTGCAAAAGACCTGAGACTGGGACGGAGATTTGTCTTCCAACAAGACAATGATCCAAAACATTAAGCAAAATCTACAATGGAATGGTTCAAAAATAAACATATCCAGGTGTTAGAATGGCCAAGTCAAAGTCCAGACCTGAATCCAATCGAGAATCTGTGGAAAGAACTGAAAACTGCTGTTCACAAATGCTCTCCATCCAACCTCACTGAGCTCAAGCTGTTTTGCAAGGAGGAATGGGAAAAAATTTCAGTCTCTCGATGTGCAAAACTGATAGAGACATACCCCAAGTGACTTACAGCTGTAATCGCAGCAAAAGGTGGCGCTACAAAGTTTTAACTTAAGGGGGCTGAATAATTTTGCACGCCCAATTTTTCAGTTTTTGATTTGTTAAAAAAGTTTGAAATATCCAATAAATGTCGTTCCACTTCATGATTGTGTCCCACTTGTTGTTGATTCTTCACAAAAAAATACAGTTTTATATCTTTATGTTTGAAGCCTGAAATGTGGCAAAAGGTCGCAAAGTTCGAGGGGGCCGAATACTTTCGCAAGGCACTGTATATGTATATGTATGTGTATGTATGTATATATATATATATATATATATATCACACACACACACACACACACACACACACACACACACACACTGCTCAAAAAATAAAGGGAACACTTAAACAACGCAATGTAACTCCAAGTCAATCACACCTCTGTGAAATCAAACTGTCCACTTAGGAAGCAACACTGATTGACAGTAAATTTAACATGCTGTTGTGCAAATGGAATAGACAACAGGTGGAAATTATAGGCAATTAGCAAAACACCCCCAATAAAGGAGTGGTTCTGCAGGTGGAAACCACAGACCACTTCTCAGTTCCTATGCCTCCTGGCTGATGTTTTGGTCACTTTTGAATGCTGGCGGTGCTTTCACTCTAGTGGTAGCATGAGACGGAGTCTACAACACACACAAGTGGCTCAGGTAGTGCAGCTCATCCAGGATGGCACATCTATGTGAGCTGTGGCAAGAAGGTTTGCTGTGTCTGTCAGCATAGTGTCCAGAGCATGGAGGCGCTACCAGGAGACAGGCCAGTACATCAGGAGACGTGGAGGAGTCCGTAGGAGGGCAACAACCCAGCAGCAGGACCGCTACCTCTGCCTTTGTGCAAGGAGGAGCAGGAGGAGCACTGCCTGAGCCCTGCAAAATGACCTCCATCAGGCCACAAATGTGCATGTGTCTGCTCAAACGGTCAGAAACAGACTCCATGAGGGTGGTATATGAGGGCACGATGTCCACAGGTGGGGGTTGTGCTTACAGCCCAACACCGTGCAGGACGTTTGGCATTTGCCAGAGAACACCAAGATTGGCAAATTCGCCACTGGCGCCCTGTGCTCTTCACAGATGAAAGCAGGTTTACACTGAGCACGTGACAGAGTCTGGAGATGTCGTGGAGAACGTTCTGCTGCCTGCAACATCCTCCAGCATGACCGGTTTGGCGGTGGGTCAGTCATGGTGTGGGGTGGCATTTCTTTGGGGGGGCCGCACAGCCCTCCATGTGCTCGCCAGAGGTAGCCTGACTGCAATTAGGTACCGAGATGAGATCCTCAGACCCTTTGTGAGACTATATGCTGGTGCGGTTGGCCCTGGGTTCCTCCTAATGCAAGACAATCACCTCATGTGACTGGAGTGTGTCAGCAGTTCCTGCAAGAGGAAGGCATTGATGCTATGGACTGGCCCGCCCATTCCGCAGACCTGAATCCAATTGAGCACATCTGGGACAGCATGTCTCGCTCCATCCACCACAGACTGTCCAGGAGTTGGCGGATGCTTTAGTCCAGGTCTGGGAGGAGATCCCTCAGGAGACCATCCGCCACCTCATCAGGAGCATGCCCAGGCGTTGTAGGGAGGTCATACAGGCACGTGGAGGCCACACACACTACTGAGCCTCATTTTGACTTGTTTTAAGGACATTACATCAAAGTTGGATTAGCCTGTAGTGTGGTTTTCCACTTTAATTTTGAGTGTGACTCCAAATCCAGACCTCCATGGGTTGATAAATATGGTTGACTTTGATAATTTTTGTGTGATTTTGTTGTCAGCACATTCAACTATGTAAAGAAAAAAGTATTTAATAAGAATATTTCATTCATTCAGATCTAGGATGTGTTATTTTAGTGTTCCCTTTATTTTTTTGAGCAGTGTGTATGTATATACATATATACACACACACACACATACATACATACATAGGCTATGGGTCATACACATACTTACAAACATACCCCCCCACCCACAATGTATAGCCAATGTGTAGAAATGTCAAGAAATCACAAATACTATTTTATATTATTAATTTCAAACATCGGCATTAGCATGAGAATAACTTACCAGTCCAAAATGATGCTCTCTCCGTTCAAAAAATATTCTTCCATTTGGGAGTCAAAGCTATGCTCGCTAACTGAATCGTCCTCCAATAGCCTCTGTCTCATTTTCTCGATCAATTTCTTCTAAAATTGTGTGTACATCTGTATATCTAGACTTAGATATAGCTTTCCCTGACTTAGTCGCCATACTGTTTGAAACATAAACAGCTGAAGATGCGCTTTACCAAAATAGTGCTGTGCGTAACACGCGTGGCTCCTTCCAGTATGAATCTTCAATGGCGAATGACCCTCTTTACGCCGGAGTTTACTACATGGGTTGGTCTTCCAACACATAACCATAACATATTGCCGTTTACCTCAGGTCATTGGCTATCTACCAAGCTAGATTTCAAGACGATCAGTGGTCATTGGGTTAAAATACAGTCAATCAACGAAACAGCGGTTATATAATTGGTGCACAATGAGGTCATTACTTTTTGTCTTCAAATCGGTTTCTTTCAGTCCCGCGAAATGACCCATCAAGTTTGGTTGTGTTACAAACAACCAGTTGATTGTAATGAAACCGAACATGACTGGATAAAGTCACGTTTAGTGTGTGTATTTACATTGACTGTTTCGTCAAATAGAATGAGACGGAATTCACGACTCAAGCGGTTCACAAAATGTTTTGTGTTAGGCTATAAAAATGTATTTTATCAAACAAAAGACCATTCATTGTGTAACAATGAGCCTTGGGATTGCAAACAGAGGAAGATCGTCAAAGGTAAACAATTTATTTTATTGCAATTTGTGATTTTGTTACGCCTGTGCTGGTTGAAATTAGAGGTCGACCGGTTGATTTTTCAACGCCGATACCAATACCAATTATTGGAGGACCATAAAAGCCGATGCCGATTAATCGGCCGATTTTATTTGTTTATTTGTAATATTGAGAATTACAACAATACTGAATGAACACTTATTTTAACTTAATATAATACATCAATAAAATCAATTTAGCCTCAAGTAAATAATGAAACATGTTCTATTTGGTTTAAATAATGCAAAAACAAAGTGTTGGAGAAGAAAGTAAAAATGCAATATGTTCCATGTAAAATATGTGCCATGTAAGAAAGCTAACGTTTCAGTTCATTGCTCAGAACATGAGAACATATGAAAGCTGGTGGTTCCTTTTAACATGAGTCTTCAATATTCCCAGGTAAGAAGTTTTAGGTTGTAGTTATTATAGGAATTATAGGACTATTTCCCTCTATACCATTTGTATTTCATTAACCTTTGACTATTGGATGTCCTTATAGGCACTTTAGTATTGCCAGTGTAACAGTATAGCTTCCGTCCCTCTCCTCGCTCCTCCCTGGGCTCAAACCAGCAACAAAACGACAATTAGCGTGCGCTAACTAGCTAGCCATTTCACTGTGGTTACACGAGCCTCATCTCGGGAGTTGATAAGCTTGAAGTCATAAACAGAGCAATGCTTGACGCACAATGAAGAGCTGCTGGCAATACGCATGAAAGTGCTGTTTGAATTTATGTTTACGCGCCTGCTTCTGCCTACCACCGCTCAGTCAGATACTTGTATGCTCAGTCAGATTAAATGCAACCCAGGACACGCTAGATAATATCTAGTAATATCATCAACCATGTGTAGTTAACTAGTGATTATGATTGATTGTTTTTTATAAGATGAATGTAATGCTAGCTAGCAACTTACCTTGGCTTACTGCATTTGCGGAATGCAACGAGAGAGAGGCAGGTCGTTATTGCGTTGGACTAGTTAACTGTAAGGTTGCAAGATTGAATCACTGAGCTGACAAGGTGAAAATCTGTCGTTCTGCCCCTGAACAAGGCAGTTAACCCACGGTTCCTAGGCCGTCATTGAAAATAAGAATGTGTTCTTAACTGACTTGCCTAGTTAAATAAAGATTAAATAAAGGTGTAAAAAAAAAAGGTTTTAAATCGGCAAATCGGAGCCCAAAAATACCGATTTCCGATTGTTATGAAAACTTGAAATCGGCCCTAATTAATCGGCCATTCCGATTAATCGGTCAACCTCTAGTTTAAATTGTATTTTGGTATGGGGCTCTGTCCTCAGATAATCGCATCGTATTCTTTCGCTGTAAATCTTTTTTAAAATCTGACAACGCAGTTGGATTAGCAAGATTCTATGCTTTTGAACCATGTGAGACACTTGTATTTTTAATATGACTATTTATGTAGCGCTCGTCGTATGTTGTCGAATTTAATCCCGCTAACGGGATCTGTGCGCAGAGAGGTTAAGGTATATGTACTTTTACACAAGTATGACAATTGGGAACTTTTTCCACCACTGGGCGCTTGTCACACTTCTGCCACATGGCAGCGACAGTGGACCTGAACAACTCCTTGGGTGTCATTGGGGCATCCAAGAGGTCTGATTGCTTTGGCTGATGCCTTGTATGTCTTCTAAAAAAAACGGAGGCAGTAAAGCGCTCCATCTTCCTAGGGAGTGAGGCGCTGGTGTTGGTAACGGTTCCATGGTGAGAGGGTTGCCAAATCCGGATTCCTCCATATTGTACATGTCCAGGCTCAGGGTACTACTAGCAAGAATCTTGCTAGTGAGAATCTTGCTAGTGAGGGGTTTATCCCACAAGCTCTGAGGCAAGCTGATACTGCGGGGAGCAGTTATATTATCGGGGCTGTATGGGACGTGAGTCTCTTCCCATTGTATAGGCCACTTAATAGGTCCTGAGTTGTGTCGCGGCCCGCTTGCAGACATGAAGGAGCCAAAACTCCAATGGAGCAGTGGCAGCTCCACTGCTCTCTGCGACGTCAGGCCTGCGGGCCTGGGAGGGCGGGAGAACAGGGTTGTCAGCTCAGGAGATGGTGGCCATCTTGAGGAAATCTGTGAGATTAATCCTCGTCATCCCTTTACTCGCCTTCCCCTGACACTACATCATCAGACAGTGAAGGGATTGAGTCGAGGCTGTCCATGGCATCGCACCAACTGGGCTCGGTTGCAGGGAGCTGAGCCTCAGCTGTTGCTCTTGGCTCGGAGGCGAGAGGGGACTACCAAGAACAAAGCTTGTTTAAGTGTCCTCTTCAGACCTGCCCTCGTCAGCAGTTTGCAGTGCTCACAGGACTCGGGGTCCTTGAGTGCCTCTTGGGCATCTTCCTTCCCCAGGCAATTAATGCATACAGTGCCTTCAGAAAGTATTCACACCCCTTGACTTTTTCCACATATTGTTGTGTTACAGAATTCTAAATGGATTAAATTGAGATTTTGTGTCACTGGCCTACACTCTTAGAAAAAAGGGTTCCAAAAGGGTTATGCGGCTGTTCCATAGGATAACCCTTATGGGTTCCATGTAGAACCCTTTCCACAGAGGGTTCTAAACTCAGCAACTGTGTTTATTTTCATTAAACTTAACATGTGTAAATATTTGTATGAACATAAGATTCAACAACTGAGACATAAACTGAACAAGTTCAACAGACATGTGACTAACAGAAATGGAATAATGTGTCCCTGAACAAAAGGGGGGTCAAAAAAAAGTAAGTCAATATCTGGTGTGGCCACCAGCTGCATTAAGTACTGCAGTGCATCTCCTCCTCATGAACTGTACCAGATTTGCCAGTTCTTGCTGTGAGATGTTATCCCACTCTTCCATCAAGGCACCTGCAAGTTCCCGGTCATTTCTGGGGGGAATGGCCCTAGCCATCACCCTCTGATCCAACAGTTCCCAGACGTGCTCAATGGGATTGAGATCCGGGCTCTTTGCTGGCCATGGCACAACACTGACATTCCTGTCTTACAGGAAATCACGCACAGAACGAGCAGTATGGCTGGTGACATTGTCATGCTGGAGGGGCATGTCAGGATGAGCCTGCAGGAAGGGTACCACATGGAGTAGGATGTCTTCCATGTAATGCACAGCATTGAGATTGCCTGCAATGACAACAAGCTCAGTCTGATGATGCTGTGACAAACCGCCCCAGACCATGACGGACCCTCCACCTCCAAATCGATCCTGCTCCAGAGCACAAGCCTCGGTGTAACGCTCATTCCTTCGACGAGAAACGCAAATCCCAGCATCACACCTGGTGAGACAAAACCGCATTCGTCAATGAGAAGCACTTTTTCCAGTCCTGTCTGGTCCAGCGACGGTGGGTTTGTGCCCATAGGCGACGTTGCTGCCGGTGATGTCTGGTGAGGACCTGCCTTACAACAGGCCTACAAGCCCTCAGTCCAGCCTCTCTCAGCCTATTGCGGACACTCTGTGCACTGATGGAGAGATTGTGCATTCTTGGTGTAACTCGGGCAGTTGTTGTTGCCCTCCTGTACCTGTCCAGCAGGTGTGATGTTCGGATGGTAGATGGTTAAAAATTAAAGAAGGCATACATTAAAAATCCCTTAATTACACTTTGGATGGTCTATCAATACACCCAGTCACTACAAAGATAAAGGCGTCCTTCCTATCTCAGTTGTCGGAGAGGAAGTAGATCGCTCAGGGATTTCAACATTTTGTCATAGGAGACATTAAATCAGTTCAATGGCTGTTTAATGTTTAATGGCTGATAGGAGAAAGCGTATGATGGATCAACAACATTGTAGTTACTCCACAATACTAACCTAAATGACAGAGTGAAAAGGAGGAAGTCTGTACAGAAAACAAATATTTGAAGACAGAAATGGACTAAATCTTGAATATGAAGTGTTCTGTTTGGGGAAAATACAACATATCACTGAGTACCACTCTTCATATGTTCAAGCTTGGTGTCTGCATCATGTTATGGCTATGCTTGTCATCTGTAAGGACTAGGATGTTTTTTTATAAAAATTAACAGATTAGAGTTAAGCATGGGTAAAATCCTAGAAAACCTGCTTCAGTCTGCTCTCCAACAGATTTTGGGAGACATATTTACCTTTCAGCAGGTTAATAACCTAAAACACAAAGCAAAATATACACTGGAGTTGCTTACCAAAACAACATTGAATGTTCCTGAGTGGCCTAGTTATAGTTTTGACTTAAATCGACTTGAAAATCTTTGTCAAGACTTGAAAATGGCTGTTCAGCAATGATCAACAACCAACTTGACAGAACTTGAAGAATTTTAAAAAGAACGTCCTCCAGACGTGACACTTGGCATTCAGGCCAATCTTGGTTTCATCAGACCAGAGAATCTTGTTTCTCATGGTCTGAGAGTCTTCAGGTGCATTTTGGCAAACTCCAAGCGGGCTGTCATGTGCCTTTTACTGAGGAGTGGATTCCGCCTGGCCACTCTACCGTAAAGTCCTGATTGGTGGAGTACTGCAGAGATGGTTGTCCTTCTGGAAAGTTCTCTCATCTCCAAGTGAGGATCAGAGTGACCATCAGGTTATTTATTGGTCACCTCCCTGTCCAAGCCCTTTCTCCCCCAATTGCTCAGTTTGGCTGGGAGGCCAGCTAGAAAGAGTCTTGGCGGTTCCAAACTTATACCATTTAAGAATGATGGAGGCCACTGTGTTCTTGGGGACCTTTTTTTTGAGCAATTTTTGAGTAGCCTTCCCCAGATCTGTGTCTTGACACAATCCTGTCTCGGAGCTCTACAGACAATTCCTTTGACCTCATGGCTTGGTTTTTGCTCTGACGTGCACTGTCAACTGTGGGACCTTATATAGACAGGTGTGTGATTTTAAATAATGTCAAATCAATTGAATTTACCACAGGTGGACTCCAATCAAGTTGTAGAAACATCTCAAGGCTGATCAATGGAAACAGGATGCACCTGATCTCAATTTTGAGTCTTATAGCAAAGGGCTGAATACTTATATAAATAAGGTATTTTATTATTTTTAATACATTTGCAGAAATGTTTAGTTTTTGCTTTGTCATTATGGGCTATTGAGTGTAGATTGATGAGGAAAAACATGAATTTAATCAATTTTAGAATAAGACTGTAACGTAAAACAAAATGTGGAAAAACTCAAGGGGTCTGAATAGTTTTCGAAGGCACTCTAGGAAGTTACATTGGCTTTTTAAGGGGCATCACTGCCAAGTACCCTGACACCAGACAGACAGGTAATGTACACCGGAGAAAAGCATGGTCAGGGCATGTGAGAGGCAGTACAGGGAGAGAGTTGAACTCCTGTGAGGCGCTCTTGAGATCTAACTGAGGATTATTACCTCAGCTTTTATGTGATACACTGAACATTGACAAGTCATAACCATAACCATATTATTTAAAAGTGTGAAATGCTATTTATTAGATGTTTTGATTAAACAAGAGTTTAAAAGCAGGTCAACTCGTGACATAACACGAGCCTTGGAAATGAAAAGGCATTAGAGTTATGGGGGAAAATAGATATTCAATATTTTAATTCATACTAGAAAATTATGGTAACAAGGAAACAACACATGATTTGACTAATCACAGCTTTAACTCGTATGCTCAAGAACGTAAAATGGAACAAGAAAGAAACACCTTTTGGGTAAGGCTCAATCAAATCTGTATCAAAATGTCAAAAGCCATAACTACACCCTAATCAGGTGTTGTAACATCTCCCAAGAACGAGGAAGAGCGAGACAGAGAGACATAATGATCAAGGGAAAAGAAATGGAGTAAAGGAGAGAGGGATAGGGTAAGGTTGGTAAAGGGAGAAGGTGGGCTGAGGAAACAAAGGAAAGTTGTGACAGTGGTCCACGTGTGCCAGATTGCCTAACATCCAAACGATTTGAAAGATTATACTTTGCAAATAGCCCTGACGACTACTTTAAGTCTCTAGCTTCATGAAAACATAAAAGATAACACGATTCAGGCCACTATAAAAGTGATATACAGTGCTATTGACTCTGAGTAATTCAGAGCTTTAAAGGCCTAGTGTTATCAAAAACGTGATTTCCTGTGTTTTATTTGTCTGCACTATGAAGTTGGAATAATACTGCGAAATAGTGAAAATTATGATAATGCCATTTTAGTGTAAAAAGCTGTTTTTAAAAGACTGCCTGAAATTTCAGCCTGATTTGGTGGGATGGCGTATTGGTCTGCCCGGTGACATCACCAGGTGGTAAATTGGTTAATAGACCAATAAGAAAGAGTTTCAAACCTCTGTCAATAAAGGCTAGTTTTCAGTTTTCCCCTCCCCACTCAGACCACTCACAGACAGTCCTAGCAAAATTCTTGCTTGAGAAATTACTCTTTGCTAAGAAGCTATTTTGTTTCTTTTTGTCCATTTTAATTGAAAAACAGTCACATTAAGGTATTT
The DNA here is from genome assembly GCF_057628025.1 of Oncorhynchus mykiss. NCBI lineage: Eukaryota > Metazoa > Chordata > Actinopteri > Salmoniformes > Salmonidae > Oncorhynchus > Oncorhynchus mykiss. Next base: position 52,893,818 of record NC_143029.1, read on the forward strand.
AATTGTTACCCAGAAATGATTTGATATTGAGATAAAAATGGGTTGCATTGGAGCCCAAGCCTAGCTAAATAAAATGGTAGGCCACAACAGTTTTAGGAACTAGCACATTGAAATATAATCATTGAGCAATTAAAAACCAAACACTTTAATAATCAAATCCCTGTTTGAGAGCTCATATTGTAATTAATACATGCGTTATGTGATTAGTTCTACTGTATGTAATTTACACCATACCGATTGGTCCATTCGGCCATGTTTTGTAAGTCATAACATTGTCAGACCACCACTTAGTGACTCGGCACAAGAAGACACAAGCCAAAGACTGTTGACTGTCAGAACTGTAGGACATGTACTGTAAGTGCTATCCCAAAAAATAACTAGGTAAACCTCTTGGAGGAACATTAAGGTATAAACACTTGAAGAAGAACACAGGTAAGCACATGACATTATATTACCATGAGCATATTACACAATGAGCAGTCATACTCTTATAGGAAAATATAATATGTTCGCCAAAAAACAAAAAAAATCCCACAGTTATCAGTTCCTTCCGCACATGATCAAGTACCAGCTCCTCTTTTGTCCTCAAGACTTGGAAAGACTTTGAGAACGCAATGTGGTAGTTGGGCAAGCATTGAGCCCTCACCAGCCAACCCTTCAGTGCAGCCTTTGTCCACGCACGGCTCAGACAGGTTTCGTGTTCCAGGCATGTGCATCATGCGTGGCGTGGCATGGGCCGGGGGGGGGGGGGGGGGGGGGGCACCAGGCCTCCTCACTGAGCTTTGCTGTCTTCTCGCTTCTCTGGTTCCACATCAAGTTCAGTCAGACAGCAGTACAACACGATCTGGGTGTATTTGGTGACCCAGGCTGGCAAGGAGAGGGGAGAGAGATGAAGAGAAATGTAAACAAGTGGTCAGGCAGAGTTTATGTTGGAAAAGCCTAAATACATTTTGATGTGTGGTTTCTTTCATGTGATACACCAGACTACTAAGTCACATCGGGGCTTGATAAGCTCAGGGACAGAGTGTGACATTGTGGACTGACAAAACATTTCCCTGAACCACATTTAATGATATACTCCTAGTCCCCAGATCCACAGCCAAAAACAAACCACTGAGTCTAAAAACAGTCTAATCAAATTACACTCAGAGGACTTGTTGTTCACGGGTCAACATGGATAGGATGCACAACAAACAATTTGTAACAGACAGAGCTGTGGTTGCTACAGTGATGATAACTCCATTTGGGGTTTTCAGAAGGTTATTTATCCTTCCCTTCACCATCAATAGTAAATACACTGAGTGTACAAAACATTAAGGACACCTACTCTTTCCATGACATAGACTGATCAGGTGAATCCATGATGATCGCTTGATGTCACCTGTTAAATCCACTTCAATCGGTGTAGATGAAGGGGAGGATTTCTAAGCTTGAGACAATTGAGACATTGACTGTGTATGTGTGCCATTCAGAGAGGGTGAATAGGCAAGACAATATTTAAGTGCCTTTGAACGGGGTACGGTAGTAGGTGCCAGATGCTGCAGGGTTTTTCACGCTCAACAGTTTCCCGTGTGTATCAAGAATGGTCCACCACCCAAAGGACATCCAGCCAACTTGACACAACTTTTGGAAGCATTGGAGTCAACATTGGCCAGCATCCCTGTGGAACGCTTCCGACACCTTGTAGAGTCCCATGCCCCGAGGTATTGAGGCTGTTCTGAGAGGAAAAGGGGGTGTAACTCAATATTAGGAAGGTGTTAGGTGTTCCTGTACACTCACTATGTCTATCTCTTGCCTACAGTGGCACTCTTTGTTAATCAGCCACCCAATAAACTCAGGCGTTCCTACAGATTTCCAACTTAGCACCCTTTACTAACATGCTTCAAAAAGATACATCTTTAGATTTTTCGGTCACACTTTCAACTTTTCATTCTTACACATGTGAATCCGCAAACACGTGAAAAATGTGTGGACACGCCAGTCTGCTACACACACGTTGAAATCATATTAGTTCAGACATGAAATGGCAGAATTAGAATTCAAAATCACAAAACTTCCAGTTACTTTCTAGCTACAATGCATATGAATCTCTTACAGTAATTGTCTGCAAAAATGGGTGACGGTTTGACCAACTGCTGGACTAAAAAGCACTTTAAAAAAACCCATTTCCATTTAGCATGCTTTCAAGTCCTGAAGTAGTTTTAAAATGGCTCTGGGAAACCAGCCCTGTGTCTGTGTGTCTACAGCTCTGATCCTTACCATTTAGCATGCTTTCAAGTCCTGAAGTAGTTTTAAAATGGCTCTGGGAAACCAGCCCTGTGTCTGTGTGTCTACAGCTCTGATCCTTACCATTTAGTCTGCATATAAACTTGGGCCTCCTGTCCTCAGGCAGGTATATGGCCACGTAGTAAACAGGCACTCCAGACAGGGCGATGCCGATCCCTATGAGGGAGTTAATGGTATCGCCGTACAGAGGGACGATGACCAGGAACAGACTGCACAGGCAGTAAACGAAGGGAAAGAACAGGGAGAGCTGTGGAGAGGAGCCAGTGGTTAGCCAAGGTACAGCGGATCAAGCTATGGTGATGATGCACAACTATGCAGATGCAAGTTTACTCATCCATTGGCATCCCCCTCTCTCGTCTGTATGTGTGTGAGAGAGTGAGACAAGCCAATCAAACACACAAGACTCAAATTCAGACACCAATCTTTCTAACATTACCTTAACAGGTCTGTGTCTGTCTGGCTGAGTGAAGCGCAGGTAGATGAGGCCGGCCACAGACAGGCCCACGTAGAGCCAGTAGCTGAAGCTGAAGTAGTTGATGAGCTGGAACACGTCCTCCACGCACAGAAAGATCAAGCCCATCAACCCCTGGAAGAACACACAACCCAGGGATGAGTGACATTCCACTGTGGGTCTGATCTGAATGCACCATAGACGAGTGTTTCTCGAAAGATGGATCACAGATTCCTTTTGGGGTTGCTTTAGGAGGGCCATGGCCCGTACTTGTGACCTGAGAGATATACTATACAGTAATATATCAAAAAGAGAGCATTATGCTCTATGGAGATGTGATGTCACTCACGTTGAATATGAGGGCGGGGACAGGTGTGTAGCGCTCCGCCTGGATCATACTCAGACTGTTTGGAAGGTGTCCCTCTCTCGCCCCCACGAAAAACAACCTGGACAGGGCATTCAGCGGCCACAATGGAATGTATCAGCGCTTCGGACGTAAAACTAGATTTTTATATCTGAGGTGGTCTAACCCACAGGTTGATTGTAGGACATTCAAATATCTCAGATAACGTCCATTGCCAGTCATTGAAGGGATAAAGCTCTGGCTTTCAATGACCACTAACTAGTTCAATATGTTTTCACTAGCATGCTACATGCTCCAATTCTGCTAGCTGGGTGATTGTTGACATTGGTTGCTGAATAACCATCTAACAAACTTAAAAAACATTTTGATGAAACAACAACACCGTAGATGCATATAAAAAAAAAGTTTAAAAAGCTAAAGCTTCAAAAAAGTGAACTATCCCTTTAAACTTCAGAAAAATGTGGTCAGTACCTGGAGGCAGCGATGATGGAGGCGTTGAGTCCTCCATAGCAGGACATGGCCACGGAAATGGGAATGATCCATTTGAACGGTCCCAGGACTGCATTTCCAAAAGTCTGTGGGATTAGACGAAATGGGTTCAGTAAAATACACTGAACAAAAATAAACACAACATGTGTAAATTTCTCATTTGCCAAGATCCATCTCACAGGTGTGGCACATCAATAAACTGATTAAACAGTATAATCATTACAAAGGTGCACCTTGTGCTGGGGACAATAAAAGGTCACTCTAAAATGTGCGGTTTTGTCACACAACACAATGCCTTGGAGCGTGCAATTGGTATGGTGACTGCAGGAATGTCCACCAGAGCTGTTGCCAGAAAATTGAATGTTAATTTCTCTACCATAAGCCGCATCCAACCAATGTTCCCTCTAAGCTTGGTCTTAAAGGGGCAGTGTTGTATTTTGAGACAGGCTTGAATAATATAAGTAGCCAATAAGCAGAGGGTAGCATAATTTGTCTGATTCTCTGTAATAATGGTATGGGAATAATAAAATGCATTATTTTGTAAAGCCTACTTGACCACTGTCTGAAACTAACTTAAAGCGGGTACAACCTTAGTGTTCACAGTAAACGCACGGCGGAAGTTGCACAGAATTTTCACAACGTTCAAGTTTGCACCCAGCAGACCTCTCGCTTTAGAGAATTCAGCAGTACGTCCAACCGGCCTCACAAACGCAGACCACGTGTATGGCGTCGTGTGGGCGAGCACTTTGCTGATGTCAACGTTGTGAACAGAGTGCTCCATGGTGGTGGGGTTATGCTATGGGCAGGCATAAGCTACGGACAACGAACACAATGGCTTTTAATCAATGGCAATTTGAATGCACAGAGATACCGTGATGAGAATGTTTTTTTTAAAGGTATTTGTGACCAACAGATGCATATCTGTATTCCCTGTCACGTGAAATCAATAGATTCGGGCCTAATGAATTTATTTCAATTGACTGATATTTTAGAAAATCTTGCATGTTGCATTTATATTTTTGTTCAGTATATTATCAAAGGTATATAATTATTATATTTAAAATACACCGTAGAATTCAGTGCTATCACTTATGTTGCACGCAACAACGTGTCTTCTAGTAAAATAACTACATTTCCTGAAATGATTAAAATGGTCATCTCGGTTTATCTGATATATTGTACTATAGTACTCTCTAACAACATGGACACAGAGACGGGTCACATGATCTTAACAGCCCCATATTTGGCCCTATTTTTAGCATGTGGGTCAGGAGGTTCTCACCACGGCGACAGCGTCACTGGCTAGTAGAGAGGACATGTCCAGAGCCACGTAATAGGCCACATTGGTCAGCAGGTAGATGATGGTCACAATGGGCATGGAGATGGCAATGGCCAGAGGCAGGTTCCTATAGCAATAAAGAAGTCAGAGGTCAATAGGTCAGCGAAACAAATCCATCATTTTTATTTAGTGGGTGAGGCCATTTTCAATACTTCTTATACACAAGTATTTATTTGAAATGTTTGGGAAAAACTGGTGATTGTTTGTTACAAAATAAGCTGTCATCAATAAAAAAAATATCCATTGTCATTATACTCTTGTACAATAGACCCAAGTATAAATAAACCCAATGCTCTTTAACATTTGTCTCTATTCAAGACCTTGTCCTTTCTTCACCGCCAAATTAGGCCTTGAGCATGGCTCCCATTATACTCCGGGTGCGTAATCATCGTATCACCATCCAAATATACAGTCCAATCATGAATAGTGATGTTGTCTTTGCTCTAAGGGCAGAAAGTGTTGGGTGAAGGGGGCATGGCTGATTGGGGATGACAGTACTGACGCAGCTTCTCTGAATATGGGCTGAACTCGAATTAAACCAGGCACGATTACAGTCATACACAGTACAGTCTGAAATATGTTTGAGTTTATAATGGGCAAAGGCTATGAGAGTGGAAGAGAGGAGATGTATACTTTGTTGGGTGTATAACGCCTGCTAACAAGTCCACCACTCTCTGGGCTAAGATCCGATCAACTAAAAAAATATGAATAAAAATCATGCATGTATAATGCCTTGTAAGACTTGCCATGACCCCGTATAGCCCCGTTATAAATGAATGTGGAAACAGGGAGATTACCTCTCTGGGTTCTGGATCTCCTCTGTGACAAAGTTGAGTGTGTCCCAGCCAGAGTAGGAGAACAAAGCAGAGTAGAGGGCCAGAGCTATAGACCCAGGCTCTGTGGAGGAGCCCTCAAACGGATTCTGAAAGTTCTGGGTTTCTCCTACAGGCAGGAGGGAGAAATTGGGAGAGGGGGCAGAGAGAAAGAGAAATGTAGCATTAATCCCTTCTATTGCATATCTTTAGATCACTGTCACTGTGAACATTCAAATGGGCAATCTGAGGTTGGTGATTCATTTTGGTGATTTTTTAATTAACGATATACAATATGCCCAGTGATTCCTTATATACAGTATCTTCTAAATGCCTCATGAGCGTAGTTCAAAAATATAAAGCATCTTTCACTCCATTGTTTGTAAATACTATAAGTATAAACAAACACTAAATAGCGTCAAACGCATACTTTTGATATCATGGATATTCAGTCCTTGTAACCATAGCTTTGTCTATGAATTTGAGTGTGGTTACATTTCTTCAGCCTCATCCCTCAGTTTTTACCAAAACTGAGGCTGGGTGTATGCTTTGCTAATGTTTGTACTGCAGATTCCCCCTTTAAAGGGATGTTAATCATCTTATTGTCGAATTCCCTAGGGTATCTTTTCGGAGAATGTAGCAATGCTAGTGAAAAGGGATTGTTTCCGTTAGCAATGCATTCAAAAGCATGGGGAAAGGGCTCTCCCTTCCACAAAAAGGGGTGTCCTCCCTCACTTTCCCCATTCTTTAAAATGGCTGCTAACAGAAGCAGCCATTCTGCTAGCAGTGCTACATTCTCTGAAAATGTTAGCCAGGTTATAGTGGACATTGCTAGCTAACAATTTTTTTAAACGGCATGGAGTAAGTCTACAATCAGCAAAGAATAAAAGTGAATCTTCCGCCCATATCCCCTCCACATCACAATCTCTCCTACCTTTGGCTATCTTCATGATACCTATAATGATGATGAGGATGAGTGACATGAGCTTGGCGTAGGTGAACAGATCCTGGACCATGGTTCCCCACTTAACATAGGCACAGTTTACAAAGATAAGCATGCCTGGCGGAGAGAGGGCGAGAGGGGGGGTTGGGGGGGGGGGGGAGAGAGATGATATTCTGTAGGAAACGGATGCAAAGTAGGAGAAAGAAAAGGACAAAGCAGAAGAAAAGTAGAACATTGTTGTTTTTTTTGTAATATCAGTGTGCTCCTGAGTTACCCCTTCCAAATCCCAAAATAGTTGATCTCTGTCACTGAACAATCTGTACTGTTTGTGTAACTGAAGCAGAGGGAAAAGCAAGCACCTCACATCCCTTCACTGCCATGAAACTGATGGAACAGAGATGGTACACTACTGGCAGATGAAAAATAATGGCATGTTTTAATGGAATGTGTGTCTCTCTCTCTCACTCCATAATGATGAGTCAAACGTGTGTGTGTGTGTGTGCTTGCGAGGAGAAACCAAACGTCCGTCAAACCAATCTAGGGCCCAGAGTTTTCCTAATTATGTGTCCTGACGAGGAGATAACCATTTAAGTGGGGCCTGTTTTACACAGACAAGTACTGTAGTTACTCGGTTAATGAACCGCAGACCCAGATCGTAGCGGATTCATGCTGGCTGTCAAGCCTCTCTTGCACTAGTGGCAGATGTCTCTGGGCTGAGGGAAACTCTAGTCTGGACAGTGTGGCTGAATCATGCCATTGCTGCTCTCTAACCTAAATACCAGCTCAGTGCCAATTTCAGATGGCCAAGAGGAGCTGCACGAAGCAAAGTGGGTTCAGGGCTATTTTAATGCTCTGACTGGGCATCAAGTCGAGGATGTGTTTGCGTGACTAAAGAGAGTGGTTTATCTGAACATGGCCTCATTCTAGTAAAGGCACCTACAGTACCATTACACACACACAAAAAAATACTTTCCAAAACACCCTTCATTCCAAAAAAAATCAAGTAAAGTCAATTCTATTCTTCACAATCACATGTTTAGACAGACATGAATAGACACACCTCTACCAGAAGCCTCTCAAAGAACAAGTCTGGAAATGTTTTGAGTCTTTACCTAAAATAGTCATTGTTACTAGACCCTAGTTATCCCCAATAGAAATTGATAAAACCCAAAGGACGGTTTCTGGGACACGGACAAATAGCTTTTTAGTCCAGGACTAGGTTAAATCATTGTCCGGGAAACTGGTCCATAAAGTCTTCCATTTGTAACTTAATGTTAGTGGTAAAAACAAACAGAGGCAGGTCCCTTACAGATGCAGGCGGCAGCAATGAGGCGGATGGCGTCGTAGGGGGGCTGGCAGGTGGGGTACCACGCCTCCACTAAATAGTTGGCGAAGGTCAGTGAGATGACCGCCTGGCTGGCCGGCTCAATGAGCAGGATGGACGTCCACAGCCTGATAAAAGCTAGGAAACCGCCAAACGACTCCAGGATGTAGGCGTAACTAGCGCCCGACTTGGTGATCGTGGTTCCCAGCTCTGCATAGCACAGTGCTCCGAAAACGGAAAAGATGCCGCCGAGAGCCCAGATGACTAGCGATAGCCCGTAGGAGCCGCTGTGCATGAGGACGCCTTTAGGCGAGACAAAGATTCCAGAGCCAATCATGTTGCCCACGATGAGGCAGATGCCATTGGGGAGGGAAATCTCGCGCTTCATTTGCATCTTTTCTTCGCCGCCGTTCGGTGTCTTTAGGTCGTCGCTGGCCTCGGCCTGCGAGCCGGGGCACAGCGATCGCGACATGGCAGCCAGCTTCTCTCTCATTCTGCCTTAATGTGGAGCTGAGGAAAACAGGAGGTTAAAGGTCAAGTTAATCAAATGTATTACGATTCAAATATTAGACAGTGCCCACCCTCAGTTAATTCCAAAACCCATTACATAAAAAAAAAATTAAAAAAAAGTGCCAATCTTTCACTTTAGTTTTGTTCGATTTTGGGGTGAAGTAT